>NW_022756705.1:660739-667392 GCF_011630105.1 Anneissia japonica
AGCTAGAAGTTATCAAATGTGTTGGTAGTGGAAGAATTTTCGTAAAAAGATCCTGTATATCAATTGATTTGTTCTTATCTATTTGATTTTAACTCTTAAATTTAATCATCTTTATAAGTTACCAAATGGATTAATAAAATATATTTCCTAAAGTTTGAGACAAACGGTATATCATAAAAGCACGGTTTCTCCTCATTTCAGTCCATTGGTATTGCTAACGTTCTGGTTGGTGTATATTTTTCACCGCAGTTGTGATTGGCCGAGGCGATTTCGTCCCTGAACCGGATTGGTTAATCGTTTAGGACAGCTATTAATTATCCGATATTTTAAGTTGCTTATTTTTTTTTATGATTACTTTTATCTTTATTATTATTTTTAATGAATTTGTTTGATGGAACGTTGTCATTTGGCTTTATTTACCGAACCTTTAGTTCCGTAATGAATTCCGTAGTTAAGTTGTTTTCTTCTTTTCAATTTTCTGTTGATTTTGGTCTTTTGAATGCACCATCATTTTAGATGTGTGCCACTGTAATAAAAGTGATTCCAAATAAAAACTAAACTAAACATATATACGTCCTGCAAAAACTTTACAATGTATCTGGCCTTCGGATAACCCACAATACTACCGTACCTTCCCCTAAAGCCTACAAATTTTTGTTGAAATGACGTAGGGCCTGGGATTAATAAATGTTCCTGTAGAGGAATATAGGTCGCACTATTGTGGGCCGAAATGTAAGTTGACTACGTGTCAGTTTAGTTTAGTTGTACTTTCTGGCTGTATAAAAAAGTAAGAAAAGGCTATCAATAGACAGATGATAATAAATGTGTGTAAAAGTAAAGAGGGGTATTGGATTAAGATTGTTCAATGGGCTCAAATAATAAAAATCGGAACAGATGACAGCTGGATTAGCGAGCGTTATAATAATAATAATAATGATAATAATAATAATAATAATAATAATGATAATAATAATAATAATAAATATTATATTATTATTATTATTATAATTATTGTTATTATTATTTAATATCATCATCATATCATCATCACCATCATTATCCTCATCCTCATCATTGTCTTACATACAAAATAAGAATGTTTATAAATATTTAAGCTTAATTCGAATGATTCATGCGTCAATAAACTTGAGCATGCCATGTTATTAAACTCAATGGTCTGATTGACCTTGTCTTGTACATATCAAATGCTCAAGGCCACTATGAATGGAATTAAATTAAATGGAACAGAAAGTAAAAGTGAAATTACTCTGTCCTTTATCAAATATAAGATTTGCTGCAATTAGGTAATATTAGGGAATGCTGATCGAAATAAGCAGTTCGTTCTCCGTCGACCCTTCTGTTTTCCTCCCCACCCCCACAACACACACACACACTTTAATATTCTTACATTTCGTTTTTCCTTTTCTCTACCTCTCTCCTCATTCTGTTCTCTCTCCATCGACCGGGTTTTGGGAACCGCTCTGGCCGTTAATCAACTGCAGGTGTGTATTATTGGATCCTTGCCCCTTAGGCCTAGTATTGGTAACATTTTTAGCCCTATCTCATTGTTTTGACATGATTTATTCATCACGAGTCGGAAAGCGTTCCACATTCAGTAGGCTTACAATAGTTAACGTTGTTCCATGTTGATAGCGGTCATTTCGCCGTGCGTGATCCGCCACCTTCCCCACCATGCCCAATTAATTACATAACCCTATTTATATAGTTCTTATAGGCTAATTACTGTATACATTAAACGCGATGACGTAATCGCAAGCAACGCGTATTATTGGCGCTTCGCGTCAATGCGTTGCTCTACGTTGAGAGAACCATGCTGCATTAGATGATGATTAACTCAATAACATACTTAAATATAAATTGTGAAAAAAATATATACTTCGCTTGAATTTCTTTTAAATGTAGTGTAATAGTAGCTATTAAATTCTTGCATTGTAAACCGTTGCGTCTGTCTTGACCAAGAATTTACTTAGTAGGCCTACCAAGTTCGCTACCGTAATCTCATTGTGCGGAGTGTTTCAGCAGCGTTTTTCACTCGTTTTAAGTGTCAAAATTTGGCCACAACCGTTCGATAAATGTAAGTATTGCACCGAATTGGCGTGCATGAAAAAAAAAGAGTTGGAATGGAATTACAAGAAAAAAAAATAAATATAGGCCTTGTGTATTGTCATATGTCATACGGATAAACAAAAAAATGCCCTGAAGTTGACATCTAGACCTGCTTTTAGTTTCTTCTCCTAATACACTGATTCTGAATACGAAGTTTTAGGACGCAATGAATAGACCTACACTTTGTGCAGGACTGTCACCGCTGGGCCAGACACGAATCCTACCATGTTTTGCTTTTCGCGTTGATTGCTTCTTTTCATCGATTTAAGATTAAATCAGACTGGAAATGAACAAGAAGTCATGTCATGCGGTAATGTATTGACAACAACGTTATTTTAACGTTTCATTTACCTCTCACCAAGATTGTCCTTGACATACAAATAAATGTAACTCTAAACGCAGACGGTACTACTAGATAAAACAATCCACACAAGCTAGGGAAGCTTGTGAATCGAAGTACATCGATCGATACACCTCCATCCATGTTTTATAATTACGATATTATGATTATTATTATTATTATTATTATTATTATTATTATTATTATTATTACTATTATTATTGTCATTATCATCATTAATGATAATAATAATAATATTATTAATGATAACATTAATAAATAATAATCATAAATAATAATAATTATTATATTAACTTACCATGTAACAGTATACTTATAAATTTAACTATAAATAACAATAGGAAAAACAAATATTAGTAAGCTTATATAATAGTGGTGATAATATAAAAAAAAACCAATGACTATAATTATAAATAACATTAAAAACAAACATAACGTGATATGAATAAAAGACTATAAACCAATCTATGAGAAAAAATGAAGGAAGAAAAATGATTGATTGAAAGATTGATTGATAGTTATTTGCACAAAGTTGTGAGAGGCAATCCATTAATTTAAAGCCAGGCTCCTGCGGAATCTTTTTTTTCTAAATACAGTATATATAATTGTGTTGTACAACTTTTCTAAGACACAAAACCATATTTGACGAAAAACTCGGGAGCAGTTAATGGCATATAGGTTTTTAAATATTTAAACCTTTCCACCCTTTCCCCCTTTCCCCCAGTTTTTAAATATTTAAAAATCTGTTTCTCATTAACCGTTTCCGAGTTTTTCGTCAAACATGTTTTTCTGTCTTATAAAAATCAGTTGTACAACATAGGCCTACCAAAAAATGTTTCCCCTCCAGAGCCTAACTAAAAATCTTTCAATTTCATTTCAATAGGCAGTGCGTGGGCCTCGTAAAAATAACCTGGTTGATGAAATTATAGGTCTATCAATTTTATTTTGTACATCATAAAATTTCGAATGTGTGATTAATGTGAAACATAATATGACGTCTTTATTTCAACATTGTGACGTATTCAGTTTAAATTGAACAGCGTCCTCTTTCTATGTTACGACGTAAAGTAAAAGTGGATCGATTGATAAAATAAAGTTTTAATGCTCCAACTGTGATATTGTAATATAACTTTATAAGTACAGATGACGTCGCTTAACCAGATGAAGGATTTAGAATGTTCTTTGCCAGCTATTTTTTTATTATCATAATACTAATCTCATGGCTGGTCTAATTTATTATAATTATCTATTTATAATGTACAAGTTTATAGGCACCATGTTGCAATACGGTACAACTAACACTTTACCAGCAATATGGTAACTTCATACAAATGAATCCAAATAGAAAAGGTATATATATTTATTCATTCATTCATTTGATTAGTTGTTTAATTCATTTATTCGTTCATTGTTTTCGTCTATATCAAAAGTCCTTAAATTTATTATCAGGAAATCAAAGAGCCTATTCCTATACAAATACTATTAATGATATTACTTATATGCGGCATGGATATAATTTTCTTTACGGCTAATAATAAACAATACTATTATTACGGCTAATAATAAACAATATTTATATAGGCATAACAGCATCAAGGCGCTTAACTATTAACTTGGTAGATCTATAGAAGCATTTCAAATAGGCATTGTTGCTTTTGTGTCGGGTCCTGGATGTTAAACGCCGTTATTGAAATCTGCTGAAAGGTCACATTTGGCGCGCTTGTTAATACAATTTTAGCCTACACCTTAAATATTGTACTAACATAATTATTTCGTAAATTATAATATTCCTCATTAATTTGCATATGACATTAACTTGATATAAATAAATGTGTATTAGAATCATAAATATGTTGCAAGTGTAGGCCTACCCCTACTCATTGTGTATCAAATTTTGCAACGCAAAGATCGTGTTTAATGTATGCTAGGCATACGATGGGGGCACGGGTGAATCACCCAACGGGACAATGATCAACTGCTGCCTTTGAACGAATGGTCTCGTGTAGTTCATATTATAACCCCACCTGAGAAGCCGTTAAATATAATACAAATTGAACTTTGTACATAGTGTTTCTAGAAACACCCTGAAAATACCAACGCGAGCACTTCTCATCTGTCTCAGGTAGCTAGCATGAAAAAGAAAGTTAAGCTAGTATCAATAAGGTGTTAACATTTGCATAACGCTGAAATCGAAACCACACATTGTAGGTCTTGGCCCTTGAATTATTGCGCTTAAAGGAGATATTTGCAACATTTAATAATAAAATATAGGCAGTGTTTATTTAGGCGGTACCGAAGTATGGCTATCGTTTACAAAGCATTTTCGTAATTATTGAGGGCGCACTCCAACTCTAACATTAGGCTAGGCAAATTCGAGTTTTAGCCGGCAGAATAAACACATAAAAACACTTTATTTAACCGCACTAAACGAATAATTTTACTTAGGGCCTAGTTCTTGTAAGCGTTGAAAATATATTGCGCCATACAAAAATGTTATTATAATTACATTATTTCCAGGTTCATTATTATGTGAGAAATTAATAATTCATTTTTTTTTTCAAAAATAGGCATAGGTTTATTATCATTATTATTGTTATTAAGTAATTATGTTATCATTATTATTACTATTTGTTATGGTTTTAGATGCTTAGATGTACAGATGAGAATTGATTTAACATTTTTACTTTCTTTTCAAAACGTTTATATACTAATTTATTGTTATTATTATTATTATTATTATTATTATACTAATCGTTAATTTGATAATTATTAGGTATATTATTATTATTATTATTATATATATATATATATATATATAATATATATATTTTACTTATATTGCGCCGCTTCCACTAAAGATTGTTCAGAGGCACACTTTTCATAATGTTATCGTTAGTATCATCATCATTATTATTACCAAGTGTAATTAATAATTAATATGATTTTACAATCGAAATAAAATTGCTACTGAAGCCCAGACCATTCCGTGGGCACAACATTATAGGCCTATGTACCGTACTGTATTTAGACATTAACTTGTTAATACTATAAATTGTTAATGTTGCTAATTAGGCTTTTGCAGTGGTGGTAGTTTTTCGTATGGTACATTTTTGGCATTCTTTTATCTTAGTAATTATGCCCCAATAAATTATAATCAATTTCAAAATAATAGATTCTGTATAATTCTAATCGTTTCCTAAAGCCAGGAGATTATTTCTGTAGCGGAAGGGCCCCTTTTATATATACATTCCATTCATTCATAGGAATACAAGAAACTATTCATAATCTTGCCACGTGCCATAAGTGAACTTCGTTGAGAGTTTAGCCTTCGAGCTATTACTGTAAACTCAGCTGAAACTTCGTAAGTATCGCTCGCACTACACTTGTATTAATACAAAGGGTAAATAAAGCTATAACTAACCTCAAAAAAGACATTAAATTTAGACTTAAATTTTTATTCTCATGTCGTTTTTAAAGTGTTTGGTAAAGTTGTATGACGCTTTACAACGTCCTCTTCAACATTCATCACCACCATCACCATCATCCTTTCAAGTCATCATCAGCAACCAATTTAATCATCGTCATTATTATTGTTATTATCATTATGACCATCTTCCTTGTTGTCATACTCATCATCATCATAGTAATATAGTCACCGTCAACAAAACTATAATCATTAACGAGATCAAACAATACAGCAACACCGCTTTCATTGTCATAACTAAAACAATGGGAGCAAATCGTCCTTAACAAAAAATACCAGTAGAGCAAAAATACAAACATAAAGGTAAAGGCATAAATCACAACTAAAAAACAATGTTCTTCATGTGACGTCTGATCATAAAGTTATTTACAGCAATGCTTTTTTTATATGACATCACTTGTATTTTTTTTTTCTATTTTTATTTCTTTGAACCACGCGAAGAAAGTTCACGAGGTTCAGATTTCGTTTTCTCTATGAACACATACCATCAGCAAAAAATAAAAAAAAACAAAAAAAAAAATCGAAAACGAAATTCGTTAAACCAGGCCTGGGTCTATTAAAGTAAAACCTGAAATACCAAACAGTGTAGGAACACTAATATTCAGGGAGAATTAATTAAATCTGTGATGTCTGTCTCTTATACACACCTAGATGTGAATAAGAGACAGACCCCTACTCATT
>NW_022756705.1:667523-674706 GCF_011630105.1 Anneissia japonica
TATATATACAGAATAGGCCTATAGAATTACTATAACAATTTCGTTTTAAACATATTAATTGATATAACAATAAATAATAATAATAATAATAATAATAATTTTTATTATTAAAACATTCCACAACCTAAGTTAACCAACCCTAAATTCTTGAAGTAACATTATATATAGGTTGTACTCTTGTAACAGTATAAGCTTTCATTTAGTCCTACCTGTAAAATGGTTAAGTTAAGAGAAAATTTTGATAACGACGTCTTGTAATTTACTCGTCGAAGTTGCACGATCAATTGTCTGCTAGTGTATAATAGATTCGCTGAACAAGTCACCAACTCGTCTAGAGTATCATTAGGTTAGAAACGTTTGTGTCGGAGCTTTTATAATACATATTATTTCGTCAAACCAATCATCGCAAAGGTAAATATACCGTCTGAATGACCCCCGAAATTCACCCGGTACGTACGGGCGTTTACGTCCTGCCAATCACAGAATATCTGCCGATCACGATATCAGAGAAAGTAATTCATACGCTGGTCTGTCTTACTACCCCGGAGACACGTGGTGTCGTCTCGTCAACAAGAACTTTAGAAACTCATAAGATAGGGCAAAGTAATTATGAAAGGTAGGCCTAATAGTGAAGTTCGTGACAGGACAGTCCAAGGAAAGACACACTTAAGTCATCCGGGTTCAAATTGAGGGCACCCTTTGGTCGTGGCCGGCCGAGTGTATTCTTATACGATTAAACTTGTTACGTTTCTGTATCTGGGTGACGCGAGCGGTTTCGGATGAGATCACAAATAATTATGATGTCCACGTATACTCGTTGTTGACAAAGTTCCCTTCAGGAACCTTTTTGTATTAATAGATAGATTACCTCAACCAATTTAATTATAGTTGCTTAATGTGTTGTAGGCCTAAATACTGAAACACAATCTTGTTTTTTCTTTTAAATAATTCTGGGACTAAACCACATTGTTTTAAACACCGACGCAATATGACTAGGCCTATATCAATTTGTTGTCCAATCACTTAATCGACTTTATAATGTGAAATAAACACGTTTATGTTTTAATGGTAACGTTTGAAAACAAAGAAAAGGGGGAAAAGTAATATAAGTGAAAATACAATTTTCAAAATTGCACATGATAATGATATCAGCACTAAATAGATCCGGCACTAGTTTGAATATGAAAGCATAACGTCAAACCTATTAATATCATTTTTAAGCCTAATGATTATGATAAACATTATTATCTAACTATGATACGGGCTAATTTTAGTAATAAATGTCGAATGATAATGAGGTATAAGAGAAGTAGGAGAAATTTTCAAATGCATAAGGGGTCATTCACAATTGTCAACATATTCACAAGTGTACAAACAGTACGCTTGGGGGAGTGGGTAGACAAATGTGTACACTTTTATATATGCATTCAAAATAGCATGCAATATTTTAAATATTAGATTTTTATGGCCAATTATAATGCAATTATAGATATAATTATTGTTATGAACCTAGTACAGTACTTTAGTTTACCTCACAAAAAAGGGAGAACAGTTTTGCAAAATCAACATTTCTAATTTACACTTTCAGAGGGGAGGGAGGGGGTACGGGAAAAAACTGTTTTGCACACTTGCAAAAATATTTGTAATTGTGAACAACCCCTAAGATAGGCTTAAGCATGATCATTAACAATAATAGAAACCTTCAATAAAGCTACCGATAAGTTGATAACATCAATAACATGTGGGGACGGCTGGAAACAATATACAAATCTTTAATCCAAATGTTTATAGAGCAAGAATTTCATTTAAATTGGAAAACAGGATACGCGGTTGTGATTGTAGGGATATTTCCACGAAGGCTGTAATCATTTTCGGCAAATAATTATAACGTGGAAAAGAAACATGGAAGTCGGAGGCCCAGTATTCAAGGATATAGACACTATTCCTGGTAACTCATTCATTGATAGAACACGCCGCGTCCGGAATTTCCATATATGGTACTTGTTTAGGCTAATTAGCATACTTTAAATCCATTTCAGGCAACTGAATTAATTCAATCCATTCTTAATAGCCAGATTAATCGTTATTGTCTTTTTTTAACGGTTTTAATGTCTGCCAATGAAGTAAAGTCAGCGGTTGATATTAAGTTCAGGGTTAAGTCGCGTGTATTTGCACTTACAACCGGATTATATTCGCATATGCGGTCGTATCCAGGGCATATGCATGTAAGTTAAATACACATATAAAGATAAAGCCCTGGTGAATATTTAATTGCTGCAGGATTGGGGCTAAGCTTAGCCCCAATTCCCTTTTCCTGGCCGTTGTTTTTTATTAGGTTTGGTCTCTAGATAAGGCCTATATGCATTTTAATTTTCCAACTTCAAATTTGGCAGCTAAATTAATTTTTAAAATAAAAGCGTGCCAAATGTAATCTACATCTGCAGTTTTAATTGTCATTTTAATTTTCGTGGACAATATGTAATAATATTAAAATAATTTTGGACAATTTATAACGCGCCGCTATAGTCCATTTAAAAATACGCTTATGTCGCTCAGGAAAGTCAAATTATACATCAAGATAATGCCTCATTGGTCCCATTATTGTGGATCGCCTTCACTGCCAAATACTACAAACCGTGCCTAATCAAATTTGCCACATAATAAGCGTGCAAACGAAAAATTAGCAAAAATTCGACACAAAGTTAGATAATACATTTTATTTTAATTACGGGGCGAAAGAAGTTCGTAACACACATTGACAAGACACAAGCATGCCCTTCACTCCATGTTTGACTGGTCAAGGTCAACAATACGCAGCCTCGTGGCGCCTGAATATGGTCTCCCACACTTTCACCCTAGTCCCTCGGGTACAGCAATCCGTTACGCCATTTCAATTTTCATATCCGTTCTAGAAGATGATGTGTAGATAATTTTTTTGCTGTGTAACACAATATTTGACTAGTAAACACGTGACTAGACAGAAATACAGCATATATACTGTCTCTTATACACATCTAGATGTGTATAAGAGACAGGTGCATCCATTTGCAGTATATCATAATGTGGAAGGAGAACTGAAGTGCATAAGCGTCGACGTAGTTAGGTGGGTCTGCGACAAAAAAAAAACAACCACATTTTCAATATGATTTCAGTAAGAATAAAGACAAACGAGCAAGGAAATGTGATCCGAGCGTCATTGTACCTTTAAAAAAAGCTGCGAAAGAACGTCATGAGATACGATACCCAATGTCCCCGACTCCCACTCCCCGAACATGCTCACTGAAGGAAGCGCATTGCTCCTTTTTTCTGGATGCGCCCACTAAATGCCCGCTAAAAATGGAACATTTCACTTTAAACCATCGCTATGGTGTCAGCGGTCGCGTCAACATTTTCCCTGATGTGGTCCATCGTTCCCCGACATGGTGGTGCTGAGGATGAAAAAGCTTATGTCACCTCATGATCCCCCAAAAAAATCACACTCCCAAGTCGGTTGCCTGACCTAAACAATGACTATAGTTATTTTCCCCGGACGATAGATTTAACCCCTCGACTGCTGGGCCAAGTTTTCACCGACGGCTGGGTTCATGGGCGTCGATCGGTGGGGAACAGGGGGACACGTTCCCCATCCCATCACTTTTCAAAGCAGCAGTTTTGTCTATTCACTTCTCTGTTCCAAGTGCGGTGCGTATTTCCGGACCAATACTGAGTAAAAACGCAATTGTTTGTACATTTCGTAACCATATAAGTAACCACTCCATCGATTCTATGGGTGCAACGGTTATCAGGGGCTAAATTTATTATGAAAACAATGTACTGTACGTTGTTAAAAATTGAAAGCGTGTAAACCTATTAGGCCAACATTTTTACAAACTCGAAAGTGCACGATTTCTACTATACACGATTTATCTCTTTTGTATAATATTAAGACCCGTGTATACTAGTGTTATTATCTGCATACTTACATTCCTGTTTTTACTAATTAAAAAAATATATATAGTTAGTCAATGGAATTTTATACGGTATAGCCGTTATTAAACAATAATTATACAGCCTTTGACACGGATAGTTCTGTCTATTTTGACTTATTTAATTAGTGATACCGCAAGTGTACGAACTCAATTTCGCTATGACATGAGGATAATGTTAAATTATGTAAATCACCTTTTATGTTTGTGAAATAAAAATGCTAACTAATGTTTTGTGTGCTTTCTATCTTCTTAGTCCTGTTTGATCGTAGTATTTCCACTCACAATATTGTAGTCGCAATACTACTTGCACAAAAGTAAAATTAAAAAAGAGGAAAAACCTGATTGATTTTAAAAGTACTGTTCATGCATGGAGACTATAGAATTGGAATGACTGTTGTTTTATAATTGAAGGAACATGGTTTATCATTTGTTTTTCATGTTTCGAATACTGTACGTAACAAGCTAATCAGTAAATAATGAATAATTATATTTATGAATGTTACCTAGTTAGCACGAAATATGTAAGCGGGCATGCTTATGATTACCATGATAAATTGAAAAAAAATATATGATGAGTATTCAGTGGTAGATTCAAGGGCCGGCCCACAATCCCTAATTTTTTAAAATTGGAGTGGAGAAAACAGAAAATTATATTAAAAGTCTCATAAATTTTCTTACCTCAGCCCCCTCAGCATTCCCTAAAATTAATTAGATACGACTTATATAAGGCTATAGACGCCAGAAATTCCGGGGCTTCGCCCCTTGGACCCGCACCGCGGCCCTAGTTGGCTCCCTGTCCCTCAGCAAAGGTTTTGCCCTAGGCCCAAGACTTCCTTATTTTGAACTTCGTCCCCCCCCCCACCCACCTCTTTTCACAACGGATCGACGCCATTGACAGAGAGGCCCGGATCCCTGACCCACCCGCTGGCACCACCATGGGTATTGTACGACTTCTAAGTCCATCGAAACTACTTTTTCATCATTCTGCATAGGGTTTGTGGTTCTGCGATGGCACAGCGGTTTCGGCCATCCTGTGAAATCAACCGCTGAGGTTCGGCCTCAAGACCAAATCCGACGTAAAGTCACCCCTGGCCAAGATTTCTGGTAATTCAGCCACAGAGAGGCCGAACTCTATAGGGGCCTACTCAGGAGCAGAATTCACATGGAGAAAAAGTCCCTTTGACACCGTTACATGAAACATACATACCTTTGATTTGAAACCGTTCTGAATAGACCTATATTTTCCCCTTATTGATGATTCATAATACAGTATTTGATATAGGTCTAGTCTGCCTAACAATGACCTTTTGCTTCCACTTCAACGTTTTACGAATAATGTTATAAGCACACATTCTTTCGTGTTAACTGAGAAAACAATAGATTCGCTTCCATGGACCTGGATCGATCTGCTATGCCGTCATTATACGTGAGTGCATTACCCCACAATAAACATTTTTTTAACTGTGGCTAAATTGTCCCCGAAAACTACGACCAACACGCCAACTTCTTTCTCCTCGGGGACATCGTTAACCTCACCCTTCAAATTCTGGCGCCAGCCCTGTGCTAACTAAAAAAAATACCGACCTTGTTTTCGAATATTCTCAACATCATCTCAAAACGACTTTATATTTTCATTCGAATCTAAATTCGTTTAGGTGAAGACGAACGCGAAACGTATTACCCTTAATAAGAAACTGTACAGACTTAAGGAAACTCGTTAATTTTGTTGGAATTTAATTTCAGCTAATAAAATGTTTTTTACCAAAGAGGCGCCAAGTCGGGACAAAACACTCTAATTATATTACTTTTCGCTGATGTGAAAATTATCTAAGTAGGCTTGTATTTAGGCATATAGTTCACGGTAAACTATGGTATTTATATCACGTGGTAAAGGTGCTGCAGTGACCGATGCAACGCCACAAGTCGCATTGTATTTTATGTTGCATTCACACACCGAATCCGAATTTTCGGATCGGAATGCCTACCGAACCGATTAGAAAATCGAATCAGTGTGTAAGAATAGAGACGATGACGTTCAGCGCATCGGAAACGCGGTCCGAATTCGGTTCGGATCCGATGTGAATGTATCTGTTCATACGACCCCATTTACTAACTTCGTATTTTAGTAGAACATGATGTGTAGGCCTGTCATGTTGTATATAGAAAACTGATTCTATTGTAAAATTTTTCTCGAATATTTTCTTATGCAACTCTTGTCTTTGTAATTTTTTATGTCGCCTGTCTAATGTAAATTCTAATATTTAATATTACACTATTTTAATAATGATTTGTAAATTTTTTATTGTCAATTTTATGTTTTTTTTAATGTTATATTCAGTCTCTCAATTCAGCACAAGCTGCAATAGATTGTTTTGTACGTGACTTTTTTTACAATAAATATACCCAAATTGGCCTATATTTGCAGATCCCCTGACCTGTTGCCATGCCACCAACATCACTGTAAATTTTAAAGTTTGACACAAACGCGTTGACAAAACACAAGCAACGCTACGCGTAGCATTGTCCCAATCCCAGTAAAGTATAGTTGCTGCACCAATCGTTGTATTGGGCCCATAGCTCATTTGTACATTTCCAAACAGATCAAAGTTTGAATTATTATAATGTGAGCCAACACATATTATGACGACCGTACCGGTCGTCGTGAGAAGCGACATGCAATAAATTGATAAAGTTTATGTTTATTTTTTACCTTTCACCTAGAGGTAACCAGAATCCTCCGCTTATCTATTATTATACTTCGGTATTTTTATATTTCAAAGAAACAAACATTTTGAAGAGATTTCTTAACACAGGGTGACCGGGTCATACTGGAAACACGATCGGGCTCGTGTCGAAACTGTTCGCTTCTAGGTTCTTGAAGTTGTTTTGTTGGACAGGACCGTCTCTAGGCTACGCAGTTCACTTTATCTGTGTCAGTTGGGACGATGAGGAAAGAGAGGGTGAACTAAGGGTCTGGTGACTGCTGTGAATTTTATTCTAGCTTTCATCCTCTGTCAAGCTGATTTCACGGTGTTTCCTCTTTTGAACGAAGTACAGACTAGCACGTGTGTATATAAAAGTTTATTACTCGTAGCAGGGCATAGTGCGTTGAAAACCGATAGACAATTAATTTCAACTTTGAGGTTCACGGTACGTTGTTAACGCGTGCGGTACGAATATGTTACGTTTTTATGTAATATATGATTATTATATCT
>NW_022756705.1:674889-709659 GCF_011630105.1 Anneissia japonica
TATATATATATGTGTGTGTGTATATATATATATATGTGTCTATGTGTGTGTGTATGCTGTATGTATATATGTATATGTGTATATATATGTTTGTGTGTATGTGTATATGTATGTGTGTATAAGTGATGTATTAACCAACTTACTTATATTATTAGTATTAGTATTTATTTTTATCTCTATTACTATTTTTGTAAGCCCTTTGTTTATTTATATTTCGTTCTACCGCAGTATTTTCTTTCTATATTTAATCACAGTAATTAAGTTTTTACTGATTTTGTTATTGTTGCACGTCTTTACGGCTGTGCCTCTGTTATAAAAGAGAAGCAATAGTTCTATTCATATCTTTACTTCTTCTTCTTCTTCTTCTTCTTCTTCTTCTTCTTCTTCTTCCGTTGTTGGACAAACTTCAATGCTGAAGGCGCCTGTCCATTTAGCCCAATATTATTTGCAACCCGGTGCACAAAAGTTTAGAAATGTGGCTTTTATTTTTAATTTAAAAATTGTTAAATATTTAATGATTTATTTAAAATTAATTGTTTATTACACTGAGATATGTGGAATGAACATAAAAAGGGAAAAGAGGTGTTAAGCCAACGAACAAGACTCACAAAAAAAAAAAAAAAAAAAAACCCGAAATAAACAATAAAACGCACAGCATAGATCTTAAATTACAGTTCAGATAAAGTGAGTCAGCGCGATGAATAGGGTTGAAAGTTGGGTTGAATAGACATGGAGAAGTCACCAATATGGGTGAAAGTACCGTTTGAAGTATGCCGAGGAATTAGAATGAACAAGAACCATGGGGGATCCTTAACTTAGTTGTTTGCGTAGATCGATCACATGACCCCGCGTACCTTGGCGGTAGGCTTCTACAGATCGCTGGAAGTGGAAGCAATTAGTGAATTCTTCTCTGTGAGAAATCAAAATCATACGTATAGACTATTTTTTATGTCAACATTATGTTGGCTTAGCCTCTCTGTGAACTTTTCATTTTTTGCAAAACTACTTTAATGTGATTCTATTATGAGCTTCATAGTCACGTGTTACGTGTATATACAGTTAGTGCGGCGACCGTGTGTTCTATTTTCTCTATGGTGTTACGTATAGTACGGTAGTGAGTGTGTCAACCAATCATAGGTTGAAGAATCAGGATTTTCATCGCGCATTGAGGTATGAATGTGGGCTTAAAATTTATTGTTGCGGCGCAGCAGCAGCAGATCGGCGTCATTCCTTCCGAGACGCAAAAAATACATTACTGGGTATGATGTGTCTGTTCTTTGCTAAGCTCGGTTTCCATACAATTGCTACACATTATCGCCGAAAACTTTCGGTGATGCTGATTGGTTGGTCGAATCGGGGAGCCTTCCCGATTGCGTCGGGTACTGCTACGCAATACAACAATTGCACTCGACAACACTATAGCCACAGTGAAGCGACTGGATAGAAACCAAGATTTGCTTTAATAGTTTGGCTCTTGTGTTGGGGTTTGGTATTATGAATGACAGTTTATTATACAATTTTATGGTCATTTTTGAATGAAGTCCACACGCAATAATGGTTAATGATTATTTCAAACACTTTTGCTTGATTATGCTTAATTGCCTGTAAACGAATGTCTACTCTCCGGTGGTTTTCGTTGATGATTCATAGCGTCTACGGGTTTATACCTATTCATATTAACTATATTCGTCCGGCATTGGCCTACAGCATTGTTAATAATGTAAAAGTGGCAGGTACAGTAATAATAAATCAATAAAAGTCTAGGCCCAAACTTCCCATAAATAAATGTGATAAGAAAGCAGGTTCAAGCCTAGGCCTTTTGTTTATTAATCATTTTTCAGGGGAAAAAGCGAAGGGCAACAATTAATTGCAACACCGTATCACATTACTGAATACTATTATTAAAATGATGTATATCTTGACAAGAGTTATAACAATATAGTAATTCCATGTTCTGGGCGAATTAGGCCTACACCGCAAAAACCAAAACCGGCTCGAAAAATAAGTGTCGCTCACGCGTTGCCAGGTACGGATGCGTGCGTTTGCTGACGCGTTACCTAATTATGGAACTAAATACAGTATATCACTACGAATGAAAGATTTAAATTAGGTGGATGAATATTTCCGTATTTAAGTTGGTAACCCAGATACGAGGCCTTTCTAACTACGGATGATCTTTTAAAAATGTGCGAATGTTACTAGTTTAATTTGATAGCTTGTAACGCCTCGTCAGTTTTTATCTGAAAAACATGTCAAAAATCATTTGCTATCGTTTCCTGTACACTGATAGGAAGACATGTTATACAGGCGTAGACCCAGATTTGTTCATAGAGAAAGGCTTACCCAACATTCGTCATATGTAGGTTATTTGATTATAATGTATACATACTTATGGAACAGTTTTAACTATTTTTCCGGTATAGGCCTATGCCTAAAAATGTTAAATTTATTGTCATATAGGCCTAATCCTTACATGAAGTAGGGCCTATACGTATTAAATTACATGTTAAATAAACAAATCTGTTTATGTATCATCGTTTTTATTTTCCGGCCTTCGTAAGTTCGTTGCATTTAATTTCTCCAACTTCCATATGACGTGCTCTTTTTCATTTTGGTATAAAGCTCAATCAATTTTTAATGCTTGCTGAAAATATCAACATCTTGAACTGTCTGCCTCATGATTGGCTAAGATACAGCCTGTATATAGTTCTACGCTAGTTTACTGCACGTGTTGGCGAAAACTCTTGGACTAACACTTTAACCATAGAGAAAATAGAACTTTAACTGAACTGACTATATTAGGCTAGTGACGTTAACTCTAGCTACCCCTTGCCACAAGTCAGTTTACCTGTAGTCAGCAATGGTGTTGAACTTGTGCGGAAGACATCTGTTCCCCAAGGCTGTGTTTTACTGCGAATTGCTTACCATACATTCATCAACAAATGCACTCCTTGTGGCGACATCAGCTCACAAGAGGAAACCTAACCCATGTGTGGTAAAAAATTCAACTCAATTTCCAGTTATTATTTCAAAAATCTACGCCGAATAAAGATGACACTATGCTAAGATATATAAAGCAAATAAAGCGTCAATCATAAATGATGAAATAGGTTATGAACTGTTATCTATTTAGTTTTAACAAAATACGTAAATCACGAAAATATGTCGCCAGAAAAGAAATGTAGGGCCTATGTATAATACCACCTTTGCATATATTGACTCTGTGAAGACCCGACGTTATAGTCAATTTCGATAACGCATTCATTATCTGCTATCCGTCTTTAATGAAAACATTCTGGACTTTAAACCACTTATTATACAATATCGAATTGTAGTGAACGCGCCTATGGACCGCCTAATACACCATCGGCTTTACTATAATATCAAAAGGGCACAGGTTCGAATTTGTTGAGAGCTACGCCTATGCTTAAAAAATTATAACATAGGGCTTAAGTCATTTGCTCTTAATGTGCACTGTTTCTATCATTTACCGGTTGGTTTGTTTACTTATGATTATGCAGCGCTACCGTACAACATTTCTGAATATGTGTATAGAGTTAAGCCTACATAATTGTTTTATGTGTGTTTCGTCCAGTAATTTAATTAGACTTTAACAACATTTACAATAAAATATTATTAGTGAAGTTTCATATAAAATTGTAGCTAATAAAATATATAGAATGTTAGTAAGTAATTACTTGAAATACACAAAACTTGAATGCCACTACGGTACTACTCTCTTACTCATCTGTGGATAGAATCAAACACCTACGGAAATGTTTTGCACATGTGCATTTCAGAGGCGGATCCAGGAATTTGAAATAGAGGGCATCCAGAGTTGTACTCTAACAAATGGAAGTTCTATCCACCTATGATCCATGGCTCAGCCCCAGCAAGAAAATTTGTGATTATAGCACCTCTAGATGGCCGGAAATGGCACTCACAGACTTTGTATGTAATGAATTTGTATGTAATGATGTTACTCCATTTTTGTTTATTTCGAAAAAATAGAGGGAGGAATCCGCCTTGCATTTGTTAAACTTTACACGGAGTTTGTCCAGTATTCCACGTATTCCACGTATTCCGGTTTTAACTTGAACTTTATCCGAGTGTTTGGACAGTTAGACTTTACAGGAAAATAGAGGCCTAGATTCAAGAAACACTTCACACCTCCCATGTAAACTGACTTTGCATTTTAATTATTATCTAATTTCAATCGCTTATTGAATTAGTGTCTTTATTACAAACACAGTTTTGAATTTATTGGTCAAGGACAGACGAAAGTTGCAGCGATGACCTCAATTTTGTGAATAGAATCATGCCTCAGGGCATTGCTAACTATAATAGTTATAAAGGTATCTTTTTTTATGGAGAATTTAACCACAAAAGACAACTTTAATTAACTCATCTAGACCGTCCTGCCAATGTTTCCATCAATAACTTGATATGAGTACAGTACTTCGAAAGGGCCAATTTACAGGCTGTTTTTCTAATTTTAGTAAAAGTTTTTTTTTTATGTTTACAGTTATAGTTTGTGGTTGAAAAGCCACAGATTCGAACTATTTGTCAAGCTGATTGGCAACATGTTGAATTAGATACAAATTAACGCCAAAAGGCATTGTATATTTCCAAAAGTGGTCAATTTCTGTCATCTGATTCAAATTTAAAATGGTTTTGGGCGTACTTTCTCGAGATATGCGGCTATGTGTCGCCACGATCAGTTTTCTGATTTTTTTTATTCGGCGCCAGCATCTTAATATTTTTGTTCGCTGGAATCTTCCTTACTACGTTGGTATCACACTTGTCGCCAATGGCTACCTGACCGCTTGTAACTGACCTTCTCAACTCGTGAACTTTGGCATTTGTACCAAAAGAAACATAACTTGATTACAAGTGAAATAATATTTTATTCACCTATTATTGACAACGAAATTTATTTATATAAAAATGACGAAAGTAAATGAATATTCTGAATGCAATACCACTTGCGTTCATCGCCTATGGCAAATCCAACTTCGTATTTTTTATATCACTCCTAATTTGATATAGTTGTGTTTGTCATTTATAGACCTGAATTTAATAGCCAAACCTTAAGAGCATAAAAAAGTAGGACGGGAAGTACCGTATGTTGGTACAGGAGATGGGGAAAAGAAAATTAACGGTGTTAATAATAGTTAAGGCGGCAGCGATAGAGATTACAGGGGGAAAAAGTGGCATAATGAGGATAAAAAGCTGTCAGTGAAAGTCAATTTAGGACGATGACAATAACTGTCTGATTCAGAAATGTAGGACCAGATGAGAGAGAGAGAGAGAGCAGCTTAGCTAGGTCGACTAAACAGGTCGTAGCCACTGTGTGCGCTGAACCGTGGAGATCTTTAGGTCCCCGGTTCAATTCCCATCGCTGCTCTCCTTGTGCTAGCTGGAGAGCTGAAATGGAATAGCGCACCGTCTTTCGGATGAGACATTTAAGCTGTTGGTCCCGTGTGCATTATGGCCCGGGTGCACGTTAAAAAAAAAAGCAATACACTATTCGGAAAAGAGTAGGGGATTGTCTCCCGACTGCCCAATCACCACCAGAAGGACCCCACTGGAAACAAGTCTTCTTCAGACTTTCGTGGATTATCCTTTTGATACCGAATATATACACCAATCCATCTGATCGAAGAACATGCTAGTAGCTAAGTTAATGGTTAAACTTCAAAATGTAACAACAAATAATTGGAGTAGTTTGCTACTTGATAACAATATAGTTAAAGGAGACAAAATTGCAGTTGACAAAAGCAAAGATAGGCCTTCCATGATCCCGGGGCAGTAGCGACGATGTATGTAACAATTACTGATGGGATTCGATAAAGAAATAGACGTTGCAGAAGATATATGGTTTTACCAAAGATACAAATGATGTATCGGAAATATACTACGTTAAGGGAGGAACAAGTCATGAAAGACGGAGCAGACACTAACGATTTTCGGTAACCAAGATGTAAGTGTTGTTGACAAGCAAACTGATCATTCAGTCAACCATTAATTTTTCGTTAAAACAGAATCAACATCACATGGACTCGCGAGGACACAAACCAAACGCCTGGATGTTGCCGCATCAAAGTACATAGTAGAGTATGGAAAACCATCAAAAATTAAATTAAAATATTGAAATATTCATTTAGAAGAAGAATCAAATAAGTAACTAACATTGGCGGATTCAAGGGAGGGGGGGGGGGGTGGGAGAGAGAGAGAAGCCGGCTCGGGCACCTAAATTGTTTTAACTTTTTTTAATGGATAACAAAATTGTAAGTCCGATAGTGCCATTTCCGGCCATCTAGAGGTCCCATGGTGGGGCTCAGGTGAGACATTCCATCTGTGAAAGTATCTCCCCTCTATTTCAATTTGTTGGATTCACCACTGCCTAACATCTCTAATGATACACAAATCGAAACAATAATTATGTTCTCGTTGAATTGCAAATTTTTGCTTGAGAATTTAAGGGCCTATGAAAAAGAATGAACCTATGCGTCTGTTAATTTGACAAGCAAATGTTTTGATCTTGTGTTTTTCACTTTAAGTTTAATAACCCACTTTTATTATACAGAGTAGAACTAATATATATTGAAATTTTATTTTACATGTCTAGGCCTACCGTATAGCTAAACACGGAGAGTTAGACCTTTTTAAATATTGGTACAAGCCATTCGCTTTCATCTGTCAATTACCGTACTATAAATCAACTTCTTCATTATAATCATCATCGTCGTCGTCGTCATCATCATCATCATCATGGTTATCATTATCAGGCTATTTCACCCACTGCTGTGTGAAGCCTTCCTCCAGCATTTGCCATCTTTCTGTGTCCATTGCCGCTCTTGCCAAGTTTTTTGTTCCCATGTAGGCATATGTGATGTCATCTCTCCACTTTTCCGATTTGCTAATTTCTCAATACATCTTGTCTTTTATTCGCGGAACCTGCCTGTCCATCTCCATTTAATTTCTTTAATATTCTTTATAATGTATTTAACTTAGGTTATTTTTTTTCTGATTTCGGTGTGTCTTACTTTATAGGCCTACCGTAGTGAGAGATGTAGCATTTCATTTATATGGCTCTATCGGCCTATCAATATTATATAGGCCTACGTTGCTGCCACTATACTACTGATGTCATACAATCCTGATACTACACTACACTGTATATGAATGAATCGTCCACCTGCTTCATAAAACAACACCTGAGGCCGTGGCTACTTTGATTGACAAATTGACCGACATGAATCAGCTGACCTGGAGCTTGAGACACATGTAAAAGGCAGCCCCTGCAGCGAGCTGCGCTCAACTTTACTGTCACTCAAAACAGTCCGTTGTTGACGAGCGCGTGTTATGTTATTTAGGCCTATCTCCAGAGTCACACGTAAGGCTCATTCATCAAAAAATATAGGTATGGTCTCACAGTGGAGAACTTTCTCAATCGTTGATCTTTTCCCCCTATAATCACAGGAGAGCGGATTCAAGTGGGGTCCTCCTATCCTCCTCTCTCTCTCTCCTCCTCCTTCTTTTTCATCGTTATTCTTCTAATTCCTCCTCTTTTCTTTTCTTCATTTGTTAGAACCCCTCCTTTACAATTTTTTTTTTATAAGAACCAGTAAAATTTTACCCAGGCTTATAAGCGTCCTTATGTTTTTGCCGATTTCAGGCTCAAAATGTTCTTATTATGTTCCAATTTTTACACACTTTTCAAAACTATTATTGAACAGCAGTATATTACTGTACTGTATTATATAGGGTACATAAGGTGCAGAAAGAATTGTTGGTTTTTTTCTATTTAAAAAGAAATAAAAACCTTATTTAAAAACTTTACCTCAGTCTCAATTTGTTCTTATTTGTTCTTAATTAATAAACCTCAGTGTTGTTATAAAATGTGTTCTTATTTAAAAAAAAAAAGAAAAATAAAAGTGTATTGCATTGTTTTTTTCCTTACTGATTGATTATATAGGTCTATATATAATTTATATATATAAATTCTATATATAATTTCAGTATGTACCGTACCGTTTTTATTCACTTGACAGGTTGAAGCATTGGCCGTATTCGACTAGTCGTTCTTCGTCAAAACACGCCCACCTGCGCAGCGGTAAAATCTTACTTAACGAAGACGGCCAGTCGAATAGAAAACTTGTAAATACTCGACAAACCAGTCGAAAGAAATATTACTTAACGAAAAATCGTAGTCAACGAAATGAACCAGTCGAATACGCCCATTGTGTATTATTATTACTATCATACGGTTCTTATCTCCATAATCTTATCTCGAAGATCTTAAGTACTGACCGGTGGTGACCGAATTCCGCTGCCCTCTGTGTTGGTTTGTGGAGGCATGGAGGATAGTGGAAGGGTACCACAGGAAGGTCACTTAAAGCTTCGCGGTGTCCTGAGAATCACCGCAGAGTTCATCCTGCCTACTACAGTATATTATTATACTTCGCGTCGAACTCTTAAGAAATGAAACATAGAGTGACACTGCTCATCATTATGAATATGAACTCGAGAGTACTTGTCGATTTAATTCAATTTAATTCCATTTATTTATACGACCAATTTGCTACATTCGGTGCCTGTCAGCTAAGGGGCAATTTAATCCCGTGTTTTTAGTAAATGACGCCTTTTCATTGACTTGAAAGTTCATTCATAAGGCCTACGGTATGTTTTGCACAAACTACGGTTATAATTTATGTTACATTGTATCTGTCAGTGTCGCTATAATAGACCTACACTCTGTCATTGACGATATGATCAATATTGACATTTACCCTGTCTGTGTTTCATATAGGCCTATGTTCAGTATTAGAAAGCAGTAGCACAACGTCGCTTTTTAAATGTGTAGCATTAATGGCACACTGTTGTGTCCTATTGTAAGTACATGGCGCTTGAGCATGTAATTTTTTATATATCGCACGAGCATATTACTGTAATGTTATCTCTTATTGCACTTCGCCTGTACTGTAATGTACGTTATTTTTCATATCACACTGCACATGCCATTTGGCTTTGCTTGATACGATTATAGTCATAAATAAGTTCAATATTCAATAAACAAGGCTAAAGATAAATTAATGTTCAATATGGAAACCATTTCGCATTAATCGTTCGGTCGAATCACAAGATCCTACACACACTTAGTTTTTTAATGCAGCTTCCTTCTTAGACAATAATCGATTCTAGTTGCTGTTATTAATATTGATTGGAACAGTTGTAGCAGGGTCCTCCAACCCATTTATACGCCTGGGTGAAGAGAGGATGAAGAGAGGAAAACATAAACAAAAGTGTCAAAAGCAATGCGACGAGCGTCGGACTCGAACTCTCGATCTCAAGTCCAAGACATTACACGCTGCGCCACCCGCTCGCGCATTAATAACAGGCCTACAATAAATATTAAAATATATATCCTTTATTTTTCTTTATACATTAACATAATACTGTACGTTAATTTCAAGCGTTTGATGACAAAAGGGTAATGTATATTTGATAGATACTGTTTATTCGTTTTCCAGAAACAACCACCATGGACGTCATCAAATAATTTTCTTTAAAAAGTGCTTAAGTTTTTTTTGTGTGTTTTTTTTACAGTAGTTTCTTATGACATCACAGATTAATTGACGCTGTAAATACATGGTATAAGAAATTATTTATAATTAAGTCCTGCACTGAAATACCACTAGAGTGAGACTCGATGGAACGAAAGTTTACTCAAGTGTCGCCTCGTAGGCCTTTACCTTTCCTTTGGCTAGGCCTATAATAAAACAAAATGTGCTACCCCAAGGCAGTTCCAACTCAATGTAAATCGGCAACTGGAAGGGTCAAACACGGGTGACGGTTTCAGAATTACATGGGTTCTTTTTATTTGCGTATTTAAGCATATTTATTTTGAATGAATATTCTATTAAGTCGAAAACTTTTGAACCGAGATAAGAATAGGGAGAAATAGGACTGCTCCTCTCTAGGGATTAGACTTGCAATACAGACGCTCTGTAAATAAGACAATGTATGACTCAGTTTATCAAAAGATTTAAACGTAAATGAGAGGATGGGGTCCTTGCCAGGTTATGTGCTTCTTGAGGTTGTAGTCAAGTCACAAAATTATATGGACTTCAGGACTACTTTCTAGTAATAAAAACCCGTTATTCATATAATAAAATGAAAAGCCTACGTTCATAAAATACTAATAAAATACAGGATTCCCTCTAATTAAGGACCCTCCAATTAAACACTACCTCCAGTTAAAGACCACTTGTCTGTGGTCCCATATTACAAATGTCTTTCATCTATTTATTATTCTAATTAGAGGCCAAATCTCCTACAGACAACGCCAAAGCCCCAGTCCCAAAAGTGGCCTTTAATTGGATGGAGGCCTGTAATTAACAAATCAACATAGGCCTAATAGATATAATATTACTTTCTGTCTTCATTTCGCATAAATTATATATATTTTCGTACAATTGTTGATAGAAGTACATGATATGCTAATCCTGTACACACATTATGACTATTCTATCCTAAGGTTAATTTTATGCAAAATTCAAGATTAGAAAATAATGGCAATATAATCGCAAAATGCCACAGTGTAGGCCTAAATATTAAACAATTGGAATAATCTATTTTTCATAACTTTTCTCCATTTATGATGTCACTTGGATGGGTAGGTGTGTGTTTATATAGAAGAAACCCACAGTTTTCCGTCAACTCATCCCAATGCATTTAAAAAAAGTGCTGGGCATTTGAATTTTAGGTTTCTCAACTTTTCAACCTTTAGAGGGGAGGAATTCTTGCAGACAATTTGTAATTTGTGTAATTTTTAGGCCAAGGGTAGGAAGTTCAACGCTTCTCCACGCCGAGTGAAATCATTTGAATTGAGATATTTGATAACTTGTACGGCCGGTTGAAGGACGTCTGCCCTGTCACGAGCAGCAGGCTACACTACACATCTATACTGTGAAATTATCCGAGAACAACATATTCATCTGTGGCTATTTTTCGACAAGAGTGCCTCCATAGCACTCTGTTTTAACAGCATCATGAGTCGGAAAATTATATTTGTAAATGACAGTCACGTGATCATGACGTAGGATACTTATGTATTCGGCCGCGCCTGGCAGGAATTAATGAGAAAACCGACCTTGTGAAAAACCACATGAAATTGTATAAATCACATGACATCATTTTCCATTAAAGTTGTTTCCTTTGATGTGAAACAATACAGCATATATTCACATGAAAAAAAAACAACTCAAAATTCTTATCAATCATCGAATACAGAAGTTCACTGTAAGTTCAGACATCTTAGTCTAACATTTCAGACAATGCAAGTTTATAGACAAAAACTAACTACTGTGCACCCTAACTACTGTACTTTTAGCCATTGACAAATCGTCAAAAAAGCATAGACCTTTTATCTAGACTATTAGTCACTCAATTGAAACAAACAGCACCTTATAGGCCTATATAACAATTATATGCTAGAACTTGTTAAATCTAGAAAATCGCATGAAATAGGCCTATTATTTAAAACACTGAATTGTTTATTGACAAAAATGGCCTATATTTTCACTTAGATTCTAATACTTACAAGTACTAACACGAGCGCCCCAAAAATATTGACAAGTAAAACGTGAATTAGACCTAATCTGATGCCTTATTGGTAAATCAAATACTCATTTTGATTACGATAATTTAATTTTGTATAACGTTTCTGTCGTAATTGGACATTAAATATGGAAATTTAATTTGGGATTTAAAGAGATAGAAATAGAAGGATTCATATTTCGTAACTCAGTGTAAAACGAACGAACTAACAGAAAATGAAACTCGCTTTCTATTTAAATTATTCTATAGTTCTGTCTTACTTAAACCTGTCCTTTTTTTTGTAGGCCAAATTCCATTCTCTTTGCATTTTTCTCCTTGAATGACAAGAACTTATGAAAATTTCGTAAATAAATAATAATTGTCTTGCGTTTGTCTGTTAAACGGCGAATTATAAATGCAGCATTAGACATGCCTTAACAAAAAAATACAAAAAAAACCCAAACAAATATGCACCAATCTGTTGGTTTTAGCACATCTTATCGAATAAATCAATTGGTCCATATTTTATGAATTTACCAGCGGCTTTTACAATTACCCTTTATTACGCTAAAAATATTGATTTAAAAAAATAATAAATACAGTAAACGACAGGTTTCCTATTCGTCTGTGTCGGAAGAATGTCGCGTGTCGTACGTGCAATATTGCAATTTCTCGCCAAGACCACATCCTTGTAGGCCAATGTGGTGTTCATGTGTCTCATAAGTTACCTTATTATGTCGTTAACGCGGTACTATACAGTGTACCACGAAAACAAACCGCAAGAAAGGAAGGCCTAAGTTAAAATATTTTAAGTGGCTATCGATAAATTTCTGACCCGCATCCCTCAATGTCTGATGAAATGCGTTCTGTCATTTTTTGTTCTGAAATCGCGCATAGCCTTATTTTCATAAAAAGTAATAGGGCCTACTCGCTTATTCAGCCTTAGATCTACAGAACTTACCTCTTACTTCAGTTTACCATAGAGGCTATCAATATTATTTTTGTAATGTATCTTCTTAATATGATGCTTAATTTGAAATACAATTTAAGTTAATTTGTTTGGAGTGATGCTTTTAGATATTTAGATGCTAACAATATATATTTACAAATTTTCCAACAGCGGGACAAAAACAGCGGCACACTGAAAAAAAAACACAAAGGTGCGTCCAAACTCAAAACAAATATAATGGAGTTTTTCATTCAAGAATCAGGGGGTCATAATGCAATAATGACAAATTAACAATGCAGCACATTTATATAAATTAAGGACAATAACCTTTACGAAACGCCTCTACACAAAAGAAACTCAGTCACTTAAATGACAGAAAGGTTTCCCATTTTCTTTGTATAATACTAAACGTTGAGTCTCTCATACATTACTGTATTATCTCTAACTGCTTTCTTCATAAATTATCAATATCATCATTAACAGTGAATCTGGAAATAAACGCTATTATTGTCGGAAAACTGATTAGGCCTAAAAATTATATTTTTGTATAGCGTTAGTTAGAAAACTGTTACCGGAACTTGCCATTGGCGCTTACAGATATAAATAGGAATTATTGGTTAAATAGATAAGTTTTACAGAGAGCCTTGAATGCATCAGTATCAAAAGTTGATCGAAGTTTAGGTGGAAGAGTTCCAAGATTTTGTAGCGGCAAAAGAAATTGAACGTTCGCAAGTACGGAAATTTATATAATATTATTATATTGTTATATTTTCTTTCGACTATGAATTTTTAAAAGATACTGGAACAACTCATCTGATCAAAATTTCAATCAAACGTGCTCACACATCACAAGCTCGCAACCGTTCGTCTCTTCGGATCGTGTCAGCACGCTCTATATGTTGATTTATCCTAGTCATGTTGCCTCCATTACACATCACGTAAGGCACAGGAAGGAAACTATCGAAGAAATAAAAACATAAACATGTTCTCTTGAACTTATCATACTCACATTACGGCAAAAAAATATCAAACTACACAGATCAGGTTTTTAACAAGATAATTCATTCAAGTTATGTTTTTCCCAGTACCAATACTATGCTTCACGTCGGTGTAATACATTTCAACGCAACTTAGGCCCAATAATGATTTACAATTTACAACATTCAACACATTATTATTATAGAAAATAAAACTCAGGATATTCAGTACTTTTATGATTAGTTTATTTATGACAGTACACAAGCTTTCGTGCACACAGTGCACTTCTTCAGGTGAATGTCAGAAGTGCACTGTGTGCACGAAAGCTTGCAGGTGTGTACTGTCATAAATAAACTAGTCATAAAAGTACTGAATATCCTGAGTTTTATTTTCTATTATATATTTGACTAGTACGGCTTATCTATTTTTTATTTAACATTATTATTAGGTAGCATTGGAAACTTAGACCAATATTTAGGCTATTTATTAGTGTAAAATGTTAATAATTTCCATTGACTCATTTAATTATTTTGTTGACAACTGTTAACAGATACACACCCCTTGTGTTAGCCCCCACACTTTGTACTGGGGTTTCGAGATTCTGGTCGGGAGCACATGTGATTGATCAGTGGCACAACCGTCAACAACGGACGTTCCAAAAAGCTACAAATCCTAATACGAAAACATACGTACACCCAATCATGTATGTAAGTTTTAGGCGATGCTATAGGTTGGGCCGACGATTTAGAAAACTTGTTTAAGTGATCACTACCGTACTATTTTCGTCTGTCTCGTAAAATAGTTTTATATTGTTATTATAATATAGCCACATAAGGCTATATCAGACCAAAAGTTGGCAAACCATGGGAGAGATTATAAAACAAAAGGTGCACACAATAAACACAGCCTATAGAATATTTTTGCTATAGGTATTATACTAGGCCTTATACAGACCGGGTACAAGAATATGCCTATAATTCTTAAAAAAAAAAAAAAAAAACCCTACTGCATGCCTGTTGCTACCATTTGGAATGGAACACTGCTTTCCAACTGCATTAAGGTTCCTTCACAACGAATTCGGAATTTTTCGGATGGTAAAGCGTACCGAACCGATCAGTAAATCGATCAGTGTGTAAAATAGGGACGATGGCGTTCAGCGCTTCGGACTAAAACGCGGTCCAAATGTCGGTTCGGATAGGATGTGAATGCAGCTTTATGTAGATCGATATTTAAGTAAATAATATTGTTATCACTCTTTAAAGTCAGGCTTCGGAGGAGAACATTTGTTTATAGGCCTAGGCTGTATAACTGGTCTAAGACCTGTCTCTTATACACATCTAGATGTGTATAAGAGTCAGGTGTAATTAAAGTCAGGCTTCGGAGGAGAACATTTGTTTATAGGCCTAGGCTGTATAACTGGTCTAAGACAAAAAAGGGTGTTTGACGAAAAACTCGGATACGATATAATAAGACACAGGTTTTTGAATATTCAAAAACTGGGGGAAAGGGTGGGGGGGGGGGCACCATTTTTTCCACCAGGCCTTCGACATATCAAGATTTTTTCCTCCAGAGCCATAACATCTATTATTATTATCTGATGGCTAACCCTTTTATCGTTATATACTATCAATAAATTTCATTTTGTTAAAATCTTAAACCACCATCATCTTCCACGCTAGTGTCTTTCGACATGGCGCAATTGACGAAATCCGTCCTTTGAATACAAATAAATTTAAATAAATTATTATGGGAAATTATGAAGGTATGATATCTATGTCATAGTAAAGAAAAATAATAATAAATAATAATAAGAAAAATGAGGAGTAGGCCTAATATGGTGGTTGCGAACGTTCTGTACAAACGAACCATAAGGAATAGAGATCTTCCCCTTCCCCGTTTCTTGACGGTGTGTTGAACTAGGTTAGGTCAGCAAAGGTTCAAACGGGATGATATAGTTTCACAAAAATATGTTTTTGAGTAATTCACCCATCGTGTTTGTTTATGTTTCAGAGACAACGAATGACTTACATTATCGTTGGTATGCCGCGGTCGGCCCAGTTTAAGTGTAAGGAATGTTTTGCGGTTTCACGCATCCTATCATAATATTGACTAAGTTGTTCATTACGGAGTAACGAGCCAATGTTCACGATGGTCACGCGTAATTCCACGCTTATTTCGTACCGTAAGTGTCTCATTCATTCATCTGCCCACGTTATAAAATTCCCAAATAAATGTTACGTGATTTATTGTGCATGAATTCACATCGCCGTATTGGAACTGTGTTAAATTCTGAATTACATGTGTAAAACTTAATTATTATAACAATCTTGTAACAAATTATATAATAAAATAAAAAATATAATAATAATAATAACAATATAAAAATGAAAATAATAACATAGACATAATATACTTTTTTTTTAAAAGTTTTTTTTGATCTGACTACTTTCAGCGCCTTGGGACGATTTAATTGTGGAAGGCGCTCCAAATATCCTACCATTACCAATAATAACAATAAAAATAATAACAGTTTTTGCAATCTAATAATGGAGATTCCCCATGGGGTGTCGATATTTCGTAAAGCGGATATTTCGTAATTTACATTCTCGTTTTTGTTACGAAAGTCCAAGTCAGGGTTACGAAATGTCGGGTTTACGAAATGTTTGCTACGGTACCCATTCCTCATAATGAGCATTAGAATTGACAAAATCTACTTGTATTCGACTAGTCTGCCGCCGAAATCCAGTGTGTTTCGAATGCCAGATTACCGAGTCTACTTTGCCGAAACCCAGTTTAGAGAATAACAGTTGTCTGCCTAAAGCATTATGAACCCATGTTTGCCGAAACCCAGTCTATCGAGTTTGGAAGCAATACAGCATGAAATTGAGACAAATCAAAGAAGTTGCAATATTTACAATAGTCAATATGACACTAAAAGAAACTGGTTGCTTGGCAGTTTAGTTACTATTACATGGAGGTTTCATGCGGTATTGTTCAATACAGTAATACTGTATAAGGAAAAAGGAATTGTCAATTTCTCTTTCCATAGTTATTAAGCCACTAGGCAGGGCATAGGATAGCTGAAAAATACATAGAAAACCTAGTACGGTAACATAGGTTTATGCCTGATAAATTTTGTTCTATAACATTTTCTGAAAACGAAATAATATTAAGTAGTTAAGTGTATGTATGTATCTAATATTGGCATCATCTCTTTTAACAAAGGTTGGGATTTTAATTTTACGATACTATTTTGTAGCTCATCTCAGAGACTTGGTCCATTAATAATATTCATGACTAGTCTTACATTTTTACCGGGGCCTTTTTTCCAGGGCAATTTTTACCAGAGCTATTTTTACCTTATATGTTCATCACTAATCTTGGATAATATTGGCAACGAGTTTTTATAATTTTGTCTGATCATCTAAATGCTTAGCTTTGGAAGTTTGGTACTGTCTAGGGGGCCTGTATAATGATGACAATAAAAAAAAAGAAAGATCCCTTTTAAATTGGGTTTTGGCAAAGTGGGAATCGGCAAACCGGGTTTCACAATTTGGAGTCGGCAATTTGGCATTCGGCAAACTGGATTTCGGCAAAGTAAATTCGGCAATCTGGCATTCGGCAATCTGAGACCATAATATGCGGTCTGGCAAATATAATAATAACATAGTAGAAGTACGGTATGCTACCTCCAATTTTTCAATTCATACGTCCGATTTACGTCTATGTTCATCAAGTTATAAGTATATCAGCTTAATAATCATAATAATAATGTTGATAGGCTTTGTATTGCTTATTTCCAACACAGTTTAGCTTTGGGCTTGGCTAAAATATGGTTGGAGAGAATTACAGAATTGTTTGTTTCGGGATGAATATGGTAAACCTTGTATGAATAATTATTCTCATATAGAAAAAAAAAAGAGAATAATGAGAGAGAAAGTGTTTTCGTCATACGCATGCAAAGGTATCGTTTACAGTTTGCTTTCGTCAGGTGCATTGCTTCTAATAATATATATTAGGTTAATTATAGCCGTACAGAACCTCTGGTGGCGTCGCTGGTCCACCCACTTACCCCATTGGGATAGCAGACAATCATCTACATACGATCGTCATGTTAGCCTAACAGTTCGCATTGCTCTGCCGCCAATGAACGCTCAAACTGAAACCGTGCGTATCTGCCAAGTTTTTGAAGTCGTTCCCGATGCTCCATGTGTTTACCTCCAAAAACGGACACATACATAAACTCTTCACCTCTGTTGTACTCAAAGGCAAGAGTCATACACTTCTGTCAATAGTCTTTTAATTACAAATTACTCAATATCCACAACATCATGTGAAACAACCGTCCAATGTAATATTCAAACGCCTTGTTATCCCCAAGTTATATTCTCACTCAACGAATTTGAAACTACCTGTCGAAAGCGAAAAAATATGTTTGCCTTTAGACTAATTTGCCACTTCCGAACATTTACAAGTGTTTGCCTATCCCACATGAAATATCAGTTACTCGTCGATACCATGTATACGAAGAAAATTAGGCATAGGCATATTAAATGGATGTGAATGTTCGTGTGTTACACTGACCTCTCAAGAGCATTTGTTTCTGGCTCACATCCATCCTCCTTTGTCAGCATGCTTTAAAAACATAAACATCCCGATCTCTCTGTGAAGTTGATTGGCTGTGATAAAAGCGCGTGCCTATTATATCAGCTCGGTGGGTCCAGTTTTAGGTAATATAGGGCCTAACTAAAGTTGTGTTGTTATTTATTTATTTGCCTTGTTTTGTTTATGTAGTGTTTCTGTAACGAGTACTATGCTCTTCACTTAATGTGTTTTTAAGAGGTTCTAAGTTTTATTCATTCTCTTGTTTTATTTCTGAATTTCAATAATATGCTTTCGCCTTTCTTCGACGATGACGGTACTTGTGTTCCACGCAACGTGTTCTTATAAATATTTAATACTTCTGGTAGTTTGTCAAAGAGACAACAAACTGGCAATGAGACTACACTTTTTTTTATAAGAACACATTTTATAGAACAAAATAAGAAAAAAAAAAGGCTGAGGCAAAATGTCAAATAAAGTTTTTATTTTTTTTAAAGACAAAAAAAAAAAAACCCGACAAATGTTATCTGTACCTTATGGGAAGTAGGTGTGACTATGTAATACCCTCTATAATGCAGTACAGTAACAATAAGAACATTTTGAGACTGAAATCGGCCAAAAAATAAGAACGCTGAGCCTGGGCAAAATTGTACTGGTTCTTGTAAAAAAAAAGTGTATAGAGATAAATAGAACCCGGTCGAGCTCTCCGTTTGTCCTGTGACGTGCACGCATATATTGAAAATAAGGTGCCACTGAGAAATATATTGAATTAAAAAATGCACCATAGGCGCGAGTAGTGACAGTGACAGATCATAAAGGACGTTATTCTAGAGATATACATGTATTAGCTACATTTTAACAAATATTGCAAATAACCGTATCAGATAAACTTGAGTCTAGGAATGATGAGTTTGCGTGTGGCTTTATTTGGCTATCTGTTCGGCCTTTTACCTCACCAGCCCTTGATTGATATAATGTCGACACACATACAAAATTTCATCCCCTGGATGGGACCTCAAGATTAAGGTTTAACGCCAAGTGATGCATAGTTTACAATCAGTCTTGACTAAAATGATGACTGTTTGACCTATCTTGAAACAATGATTGTTAGCGCTGACAGGGTATGTAAAACTCGGGGCTGAAATTAACCAAGACGTTATCTGAATTCACCATTGAATCACCACGAAATAACCAGATATTGCACAGGGTTGTGTACGCATACCGATGGGATTCGTCAACATTCCGTGTTTTACCTCTGCTAACAGCTCGCAACAGATGCTGGCGTGATTACGTAATTGGTAACTTATATGGTAAGGTTGAGAAAGTTCGCGTTCCACGTTTGATTGACTGGGGGACTTCGTTCGGCTTATTAATTCCATCTTGTGTATAGAGACAAGCACTTAAAAACAACTTGTAGCTGGAGACGTTTGGCTTTCAAATACTAATTCTTCTGACACGATGAAGTCCCCGATGATACGCTCCGGCTAAGTGTTGTTTAACACTGGATCGAACCGATAGAAACTTGCGCCTTCTGTAAAACGCTTTTAAAGTAGATTTGCTTTACAGCATAAGTTTCCAGAAATCTGCCGACAGGGGGTCCGACATGTCCGACAGCGGGGTCCGACCCAAGGAGCCGAAGAGAGCCTCAGTCAGGGTCCCGGAATAAAAAAAAATCGTGGTGGTTAATGGGTAGAGTTTATATGGCTTAGTAGGGCACATTGTACTTTTAGACCACAATATTAGATTGGCAATCACAAATTAATAATTTGGCCCGTAGCCCTCGTCGTGGTGTCGCACGACGGAGGGTTCAGGCCTGCCCGACGGTGGGGGGACGGGGAAATTCCCCAACTCCCCCACCCAGCTGGCGCCACTGATAATTTATAGGCTCTACGGCATGGTAAACCCAGCGTCCTATGCTTTGAGACGACACATCGTTTATCGGAGCACGCCATGGTTCCATTCTAAAACCCAAGTTCAGTCCGAACTAAATTTGAGTGATATCGAGATACATCTTCGGTGAGAAGTGGAAATAATTGGCGTAATATACTTCCATCATCAGTTATTATTATTATTATTATTATTATTATTATTATTATTATTATTATTATTGTTATTGTTATTGTTATTGTTATTATTATTATTATTATTATTATTATTATTATTATTATTATTATTATTATTATTATTATTATTATTATCATCTTTTTTTCTTTTACAAATTCAGCTACTCGCGTATAGGCACACGCGTAGATTTTTCGCATTATCAATCACACAGAATTACCGGTAACACTGAGGATATTTTTTTCACAATTAGGCCTATTAACTTCTTAAATTGAAAATAATCCAACGATTATCACCTTCATCATTATCACCATCAACAGCGTCATTTACAAACACAGTAAATTAAAATAATTTTTAATACAATTGTTATTAAGACTATAATAGGCCTAATAATAATAAACAATTATTATTAATATAGGTGTCTCCCACGAATAGACAACTTTTGGGACCGGGGATTCCATGATCATTAGCAGCGTTGGTCTATAATTAGAATAATAAAGATAAAAGACATCATGTTAATAATATGGGACCAGAGAAAAGTAGTCATAAATTGGAGGGTGGTCTTTAAATGGAGGGGTCTTTATTAGAGACCTGTTTTATCATAATAATACTTATCTTTAAAACTAATATCAATAATAATAATAATTAAAATTATTATTATTATCGTTATATTTACTATTAATATACCAAATTACTAAATTATTGTGTCACTTTTGTAAATTTTTTTCTACATAGGCTATATACAATTATATATATATATATATATATATATATATATATATATATATACATTTTTTATTATCACTCATTGAGTGGTCTTATGTATGTATTGCGGCAGAACACTTACGAATATCCTAAATTCTACAGGTGCAGTATATTCAAAACTTCCCCTCTAGAGACTTAGAATAATGTTGTACTACACGAAAAAATAACACGTGAAACACATCCGATCTGCCTGTATACCTACAATGTGAAGCTAAATGATATTAAGTTACTTTACGAACATACAACCCATGCCTGCCTGAGGACTAAGGCTAGACAGTACGAAACGGAGAACTGCGGTTAAACGAACCCGATCATCGTTTGAATGGCCTGTAACAGGTGGGGTAATTTCGATACCCCGTGTCTAGGCCTAACATATTTTTTTTATATTCCATCTGTAATATTATTTCACAATCTGAAATAATGTAGGTCTAGGCTGGTCTAGGTTAGTATTCTGTGTGAATTGTTGCCGCTGACTGGTCACAGCGGGAGCTTCTGTGTTGACAGCGGAAAGGAGGCCAGGCCGGTACAGCACACGACAGCCTCATATCGGAACAACATCTTAGCTACCTGTATTGATCAAAATTTTGACAAAATTTTAGATGCATAACACCTGTGCTCTAGATTATTGCCAACAACTGTGCTCTGTTGAAATATTACATTATAGCTTTAATAAGTGATTCGTATGTTCGAATGTATTGGGAGTACTTTAACCATGTTTCCCATAAATCTATGTGATCTATGGACCTTTCCACTAAGTAGCCCCGCCCTTGGATACTTTTCAGTGGCGGATCCAGGAATTCAAAATAGAGGGGGTCCGGGGACGTACTTTCACAGATGGAGGATTTATACCACCTCAGCCCCACCATGGTTTTGGGCTGAGGTAAGAAAATTCCTCTAGTGTGGTCGGAAATTGCACTATCAAACTTTTAACTCAAAGTTTTAATATATTTTTTTGTTATATCTTAATTTTTGTTTTTTAATTTACAATTTAGGGGGGGGGGGCTGGGCCGGTTGCCCCTCCCCCACCTTGAATCCGCCACTGCTTGTAGCTAAGGTGTTGGATTATAAACAGCATAAACGTACGTAAACTTGCGTGTTTTTGGTACGGTATATGCGGGTATTTATTACTAATGAATAAGACGTTTTGATAGATGGGCCTAGGTTGTTAAATTTAGAAACTTTGGAAACTTTAATTAAAATAATTTGCAAAATAATAGGCCTAGTGCCGTATAGTCAAATTTAGGCCTGAAATGGAAGTACATTTTTAGCGGATAACTTAACAGTCTGTGATGGCATGAGTTTAACAGATAATAGACCAAGTAAGATAACAACAATAATGATAATAAACAATGTTAAAAATAAAACGTTTCATTTTTATGTAGGCCCTTAAAAACGAATTAATGATAACCCGGTCATACAATAGAAGACGTAATAGCAATGAAATGTTATGAAAATATATGTGCAGACCAAATACCCTGGTGACTTGCAGTTCATTTAACAAAACATTAAATATCTTTTTAATGGCATACATTACGACCTACTTATACTATATATAAGCTCATTTATGTCTCAAAATAGTATACATTCAATTAAAGTAGTGTAATACTTATAACATTAACAGAGGAAGGTACTCAAAAATTTACTCTAAATACGAAACTTCGTTGAGAGCACTTATGCCGTCTATTGGAAGTTCCACGTAGCGCGTAAAACAAATTGTAAGGCTAAACGAGACATCTAGGTTAGGCTATCATAACCCCTTGATTAATTGATTGTCACACAACCCCAGGCTCTTCTCATGAACTAGAACTTTGAGAAAAGTTTTGTAGGCCAAAGGCACGAGTTGTCTGTTTCACAAGTGGGGATGGCGGGACAGCTCCAGGCATCAGACGCGTAAGTAAACATTTAACGCAATACTATGAAAAGTAACGCAGTGAATTTGATATAATTCGGTGGTTCCCTGGATGGTTTGTTGACTCGTATCTTTGTGTACGTAGGCTTTGAGTTCGGTGATACGTGTGCACAACAATTTAAGCCCTAATGTGTTGAGGAGTTAAAATTAAATTTTATATAAAACTCGATTATTATAACAAACATAGGCATATTGTCATGTATTCATGTCAATTCGAATTATAGCTACCGGTACGTTATATCCAGTTAAATTAATTACCGATAACAAAATAGCTAACAGCGATAGAATTACGGATTGAACATTATTCTAATATCACGTTTTCTTCCAATTTAAAGTCCAATATTGGGACCGGGGTTTCCGCGGTCTTCAGCAGCTTTGGTTTCTCAAAATAATAAAGATAAAAGACATAGACCCATGGGACCATGGAAAAGTGGTCTTTAATTGGAGGTGGTCTTTAATTGGAGGGGTACTTAATTAGAGGGAGACCTGTAGATAGGTCATTAAATTCGGGTTAATATAAAAGATCACTACCAAAAATTGGACCAGTAGATGCGAAACTACAACCAATTTGTAAAATCATGTAAAATAAATTGGATTTGGATCAGATGATGAGCAAGATAACTTTAATGAGTAGTAATGTAGGCTTAATGCAGGGGAGGATTTAGGGGGGCGCCCGGCCCCCGTCCCCCTTTTGGGAGGTAAAAAAATTAAAAAAAAATAAAAAAAGAAAGAAAAAGAAAAAAATGATAGCCCACAACGCCTCAAATGTTATTTTCGGGCGTCTAGAACACAAAAATTTCGCGTTGGCATGCCTCCGGAACCCCTAGGACATTGTCTCGATCGGCCCAAATTTCGGCGCCCCCCCCCCTTTTGGATATCTCTGGATCCGCCCCTGCTTAATGTATTACAAATTAAAAACAGGTAGATCTCATTGCCTGAAGAATTGTGGTGTGTATATTATAAACGGTCTTCGTAAGAGATAATAATATTTTCCCTTACCTAAATCTAAATTTACCCTACATACCGTATGTAGGCCTATGTACATTTAAAAATGTTCATCAATGCAAGTGGGGATGGGCTGATTAAATATTAAAGAAGCAGTACAATTTTCTGTATTATTATTATCATTATTTTGGGATGATAATAAATATTTCGTTGAAATGGCAGTTCACATGTCCCATGTTAAATTCAAGACGTAGCGAAATTGTTGTTCTCAAACGTTTTATAAATTTGTTTAGCCTATAGGCCTATTAAACATTTCCCATCCATGTTTTATAAATGGGTGCGAAATTGTTGTAATGTAAAATAAAAATAAAAAACGTTAATAAATAACAATATACCAAGGAATTTACAAATGGGCCTTTACTCGATATTGCAAGCCCCCCTCCCCCACCACCTATATATTTATATATTTTTTAAAGGACAACTTCAGAAATTTAGATAGAATTTGTTTAAAGGTTGCTAAAATGTATGTGGGCCTATAAGTTGAACGGCCAGATGCTGGTAATTGGTTGAACGACCTACAATCCCCTTGTTTACTTGTGAAACGTAATTAGCCGATTAATGTTACGTTTGATGACAATGGAGCAACCAAAGTTGTGATTGGTCCTGTCAGGGGGAAGCCAAAAGATCGGTAGACGTTCGTGCAGCGGGGAGCTTATTTGCGCCATTTTCTGAGAAACCAATACCTCACAAATTAATCAATTTGTCATCGACTAAAGCTTCCGCTTTTGCAATTTTTCGAAGATTCATTTTGTATTAAATTTTATCATCAAGTTAGGTCATGGGTAGTCTGATTCCACTTCAAGAACACCGTGTGTAATTGGCGCCAATACGTTTAAGGTGCATGAGCTAATATAACGTTCAGAAAAAAAAAAACTGTTTAAGCAGGCCTACTGTTAAAAAATGTTTACACTAAAAGAATTGAAGGATAAAGTTGTAATTATTAATTCGGTTACTACGGAAAAAATACCGGTATTACAAGGAGGCCGAATTATGTAAAGTTATATTTAGTGCTCTATAAGTTCATTACAACCCGTTGGATTTAATATCAATCGAACATCTTTCAATCGTTAATATTATCATTATTATCAAAAACACGCCTAAAAAAATAAATTATCCATTTTATAACTAAAAAATAGTGTAAGACAAGGGGTGGCCTACTGACGCTGTATTGGTTACGGGCCAATAATGGGAGTTGATATTACACTGCTATACAGTACTGGTACGGTAGCACTCCATATAATACACATCGCTCATCGTCTATTTTGAGTATTTTATACTACGGAATAGAATACATAAGAAATTAAAAGAAATTAGCGAATTGACTCATAGGCCTATCCTTTATACATAGGCATATCATTTTCAATATGCTTACAATACATTTTACACCTGATTGGCGAAATCACTGTTTGAATTCACTTAAAATATATTGATTTTAATTAGCATTTCTTGAACAATATTTATTTTTTAGAAAAAAAAAATCCCGCCTCGAAATTTAGGTGGGGGTGATGACGCTAAACAAGTAGGCCTATGCCTATTTGTTACATTACAATTTAATAACAATTATTAGTATCTGACCTCATTACAGTACATCTATATAGTCTTAGGCCTGGGGGGGGGGGATACATTTTTTTTTATAAGAATCAGTAACACATTGCCAAGGCTCAGTGTTTTTATTTTTTTGCAAATTTTAGGTTTAAATTGTTGTTATATTATTCTTATTTTATACACTTTCCAAAGATAGAAAATTATTATTTTACAGCAGCATAATTGTACTGTATTATGGAGGGTGTACATAGTCACGTGACACCTACTTCACATAAGGTAAAGGTAAGACCAAAAGAATTTTTTGTTGGTTTTCTATTTTCTATAAAATAAATATTGCATTTTAAATTTTAACCCAGCTTCAATTTGTCCTTATTTTTTCGAAAAATTTCAGCCTCGGTGTTCTTGTAAAATGTGTTCTTATTAAAAAAAAAAGTGTATAATATTAATATTGTTATTTTACAAATAGGCCTAGGCCTAGGTAAAATAATATTGAACTCGATAAATAGAATTAGTCATACGTGGATCGAGATACTACAAAAACAGATCCTTATATTACACATCTTGGTATCCTAACGGACTATCAAAAACAGGCAGGGTATCAAACCGAAAACGGTTTAAGGACATCAATCATAAACCATACAATAGTCATGGCAAGATAATTAGATCAACTTCTGTTTCATATATCGTCTGCCAAAAGGTTCATGGACTTTGCTTGAATCTTTCCGGTAATTAAGACAAGTGTAGGCCAACATATTCCGGACCTTTGCCACTTGATATCAAAGTTAATTTCTTCAAATTGTAGGGTTATAACAAGAAGATCATTAGGTTCGTTCATGTCAAATGTATCGTTTTGCCGATAGAATTGAAGCATGTTTTCCACTTGTGCATGTATTCGCGCGAGTCGAAAGCGTTCGGTTCAGGCGCAAGCGCATTCACATTTCTATCGGAGTTTTCCCTTCAGCGAAATCGGTTTCGAACTTTTTTCTACTTTTTGCGAAGCGAAAAAAGTGCGCAACTTAACTAATCAGAGCTCAGGAACCGAACCAACGCCTTCGATTTGCGCGAATAAATTCGCCTAGCGGAAGACAGTCTTTTGAGGGGTTGTAATGTTATATAGCGTAATTCCTTTGGCAGTATAAAAATACATTTAATAATAAATCAAATTTTATTTCACTCACAATATTGATAACTAAACACAGTATCATATAACTTTGCTACAAAAATATACAAACAAGGGTTTCTAATGAATGAATTATTAGGACTAAACTAGTTCTATTTTAACAACTATATCGTGTTTAAAAAAAAATGAAACAGAAAGAAATCGTCATCATTATAAATTTACACAAAAAGAAGTTGCAAAGAATTAAGCAGCAGAGTTTAGGATTAATTGTAGAGAGACGTGCCGCGTGGTCTCATAAAAATTAGGCCTACATGATTGGTTGAAAACTGGAGGTAGGCATACTCAGAACATCTGATTAAATTAAACAAAAAACATAACTTAACATCATTATTTTGACAGTAAAAAATTAGGTTTGTCGTAAAAAATACAAAAGCCAATGACCCCCTAGCCAGAGAGACTACTCCCAGAATCTAAAATTGTATTATTTGGTATATTTTCATTATGTTTGCTGGGGGATGATTTGTCATGTACCTGTATCTAGGTAACACAACATGTGCTAATGATTGTGCGGACAAACATACTTAAAATATCATTCTCAAGAGACTTCCGATTTGTTTAGGTTTTCGGATGTGGGAACGAATCGATTCAACTTGTATCCTATATTGATTCATTTGAGTAATTGGCCTCGGTCACCTTTCTAATCCCGTGTTCTAATTCTACAAACACAATTCTGTGCTGACCCAATAAATAATGAAATGTAAAAACAGAACAACGCGAGTATTTATGCGAATGCAGGCCTGCTTCGGAAGTTGAATAATTCGCACTTGTAGAGTTGATGATAGATCTGATTTTGATATCAGTCCATCCTGAAACAAAACCTGTTGTGTAGGGGAATAGCGACATGGTTAAGCACGAAGACGCCCTCACATCGTACGATGTTATACTCGCAACTATAAAATCACGCTACGTCATAACGTAATACTCTAGTTACCAATATTAAATAAAATCTAGGCATACACGTTTTTATGATATACAGGTACTCGGATATTATACAACACACTCTTGACAGGGCTAATACAATTTTTTTTTTAAACGATGGGGCACCAATTACATATAAGATCAGATGTAATATTATACAGATAAAAATAAGCATCCAAAAAATGATTCTTGTTCAGCTGGCCTATATTGTATTACGAAATATTTTCTAACATTTAGAACTTTTTTTTTTCTCTCTTAAAAATAAAAGACTACAGTGGCAAAAACATATATTATTATATTATCAAATTTGTTAACTCTACAATTATGAAAATAGTTAAATTTAAATACTATTTGTCCCACGACTGTAGTTTCTCATTGAGGACTGTAGATCTAAGTTTAGCTATTCAAACCACACCTATTTTTTTATCCGTCAATGTTTTTATTATGTTACAATTATTTATAACATGATAATCATTATCACCACTGCTAATGATGTACTATCAGTCACAAAACAGGAAAATAACCTTAAAAATTCAAATAAAATATTGAAAAGCTCATTTAAAGGATCAATTGAATTACCGTATAAGCTTCTAATGAGAAACAGATAAAAAAATGTTTTCACCGATTTACAGACATTTTAATACAAAAATCGATTGCAAGTCAACTTAAGGAATTTGTAGTAAAATGCCTGTAAATTGGTGAAAACATTTCTTTTTTCGATCTGTTCCTTGAATGGTTATATTTATTTGATTCTTTTAAACGAGCTACTAATTTTTTTTAAATTTTTTTTTATAGGTATTTTCGTGTATTTTGACTGATAGTACATCACCACCATCATCGTTATTATATTGCTTTTAAAATACATCGTCCTTGGAAAATATACGCATTTTGTTATTGAGTACTAAATTGAGCTATTATATCGTATATTTTTTTAAAATTAAAATAGGCAAAGCAAAAAAACAAAAACAAAAACAAACAAAAAAACTAATCCACTGAATATATTCTGATATTAAATAACTCCAACCAGACTGAGTGAAGCCATATTGATTTAACATTTCGTTGTTGTTTATTAAAAATCATTAGGAATTCCTGATGTTCCAATAAAGAAAAAATATTGAATTGATATGGTATCATGATCCAAACAAATAATATCAAATCCCATGTCTATTTCATCAACCATTTTTTCCCCCATTCAAGCAACTAGATTATTTAATTACCATCGTGGGAAAAATAACAAAAACTACTAATGACTTGCTATAAAGTAAAGAAATTTAATTGAAAAAATATCAGCATCCCCAACTCAATATCAGCATATTAACATAATTATTGTTTAATATCGATTCTATGAAACAAAATTCACCTGATTCAATACAATACCTGTCTCTTATACACATCTAGATGTGTATAAGAGACAGCTCAAATGTGATAGACTTAAACTGAGAGAAACTACAATGTTGTTAACATAGAGAGCAACTCCCCTCCCCTACAATGGAGACGATCATTATGTTTCTCTCAAGTGGTTTATAATGTTGTCAGGAGTATCCTTAAAGCAGGGCACACACTGTGTCGGCCGACGAATCCAATTTTATCCGTCAATGTTTTTATTATGTTACAATTATTTATAACATGATAATCATTATCACCACTGCTAATGATGTACTATCAGTCAAAAAACAGGAAAATAACCTTAAAAATTCAAATAAAATATTGAAAAGCTCATTTAAAGGATCAATTGAATTACCGTATAAGCTTCTAATGAGAAACAGATAAAAAAATGTTTTCACCGATTTACAGACATTTTAATACAAAAATCGATTGCAAGTCAACTTAAGGAATTTGTAGTAAAATGCCTGTAAATTGGTGAAAACATTTCTTTTTTCGATCTGTTCCTTGAATGGTTATATTTATTTGATTCTTTTAAACGAGCTACTAATTTTTTTTAAATTTTTTTTTATAGGTATTTTCGTGTATTTTGACTGATAGTACATCACCACCATCATCGTTATTATATTGCTTTTAAAATACATCGTCCTTGGAAAATATACGCATTTTGTTATTGAGTACTAAATTGAGCTATTATATCGTATATTTTTTTTAAATTAAAAGAGGCAAAGCAAAAAAAAAAACAAAAACAAAAACAAAAAAAAACCAAAAAACCAATCCACTGAATATATTCTGATATTAAATAACTCCAACCAGACTGAGTGAAGCCATATTGATTTAACATTTCGTTGTTGTTTATTAAAAATCATTAGGAATTCCTGATGTTCCAATAAAGAAAAAATATTGAATTGATATGGTATCATGATCCAAACAAATAATATCAAATCCCATGTCTATTTCATCAACCATTTTTTCCCCCATTCAAGCAACTAGATTATTTAATTACCATCGTGGGAAAAATAACAAAAACTACTAATGACTTGCTATAAAGTAAAGAAATTTAATTGAAAAAATATCAGCATCCCCAACTCAATATCAGCATATTAACATAATTATTGTTTAATATCGATTCTATGAAACAAAATTCACCTGATTCAATACAATACATATCTTGTTTGGTTGAAATCTATGTTAAAATTTATTAAAAAATAGGTCTACAGATGTTTCAGATCTCACAAGTTCTTAAGCATTTTTCATGAATTTAAAAGAATTTGGCGTTCTCTGCGTGGAATTTCCTTGAACAGGAGAGGCGACAAAATCTGGTTGTGGTGAAGGAGTTATTAATTTATGCTGAGGAAGGCCAATTTACAGGGGCCAAAAATTCCTGAGAAACCAGCAAATCCGACTTTGAAATAAGTAAGTATTTAGGAAAATGAAAATTTATCATTCTATTATACAGTATTTTTTTTTTACGACAGTGTTTATTTGACCCATAGGCCACCATTTCTGCCCCACCCCCACTGACATTCACCTAATAATGACACACATCAAAACTGTAATGAAGTAAAAGACATTTATTTGTGATAACATAACTGTAGTACAGAAAAACTATTACTCACACTCACTTATTATTCCTTATTTCAACAATAGAAAATTCATCACATATGCTTTATGGTGTACTGTCCAACCACAAAATTACAAAAACACCTAAATATAATCAAATTAACTTAAAATGACTATATTGTTTAAGAAATATTCAATCAAATTTCATGGAATGGACTTCTTCCGACTTTATATTAAAGAAAAAATATCCTCATTTGTAATTGTGGAAGACAAAGAGATTTGGACCCAGAATTGAAAGGAATAGGAAGACCCATTTCAACAGATATAATTTGGCGGAAAACTACAGTGAGTCCAATACATTCATTTTCTATATATTTCACATTTTAAATTTTTATTTTTCATCAACGTACACATTTAGCAGGTAAAGATCCTAGCGTATGAAAATATATACCAATATATGTTATCTTATCAATAAGGCTTTGAATTGTAAATAAATGCTATGTCAAGGCCTGCTAAAGTTCCTAATCTAAAAAGTAATCTATTCTGTGTACTTTTGAATTAATTTTTTGCCAAGTACTTTCTCATCATTATCATTATAAAAATGCATATTAAGAGATATCAATGCGAGGTTCTTAAATTTTTTTCTTGCATGATTTCCATATTCTTTCTTGTGTTTCATTTTTATGTGCCGACGCCAAGCACTTTGTTGACAGAGGCTCCTGGGATGCTGTAGAGGATGAGGCCAATGAAGAGGATGAGGAGGAGAATGAGAAAGAATCCAAGTATGTACCATTTGTAGTTGTGCCAGATGATGAATTTCAGTGTCTTCCATGGGGAAGTGAACCACAGGAAGGAAGTCTCTGGCCGCCTGAAAGTTAAAACAAAAATTAACACTTATATAATATTTATAAATTTACATAAAATCTTGAACTTTACAAAAAGACCTTAAGAATATGTAAATAATTTATAGTTTATTACATATAATACACACGCATAAATATATATACATATAAAGTGTATATATATATATTTATATATATATATATATATATATATATATATTATATAGTTTTATGAGATCAATAGCATTTAGATTTAAACTGCTACATTCATTTATTTGATGTGTTAATCTAATTAATCTAATTGATTTAATATATGTAATTTCTGCTATTGACATACAAATAAAGAAAATAAACCATAATTATCAATTATAATACATTAAATAAACAATAGCTTAGGTTTATCAAGAATAAAATTATTCTACAGGAAATTACTATTGAACTTTTCATCAATTACTACACAAGGCCAAAAGACATCAGTAAATAGTAAATTTTTAATTCACATTTAATACAATTGAATAATTATTTCTATTTATATCACATTAAAATAAAACACATTAAAAGGTATCATACGAAGAAGAAAACCATTTGGAAGCAGTAACAAAAAAGCAGACACAAAATATATGTATTGAATAAGAATCCGAGTGAACAATTCATTTGAATTGTACAGTTTTTTTTTTTTTATTATTATAAATACCACTTATATTTATCATTCTATAAGATTTAGGTAAAGTTATAGCATATTTATATAAATTTTTATTTATTTTTAGTTTATTTTTTCAATTGATGAAACATTTGGAAAGACCAGTAAAAGTATATCAAAATATTTAAATAATTAAGAAAAATGTGATTGATTTAATTAAGTGGCTTGACACAATGTAAACTATAGCTATAGAAAAACATATCATCTTACAGGTATACCGGTATATAAATTTGAACCCACAAAAATAATTGTACATAAAGTGGAAGTGTTTTTTTATCATGAGAAATCCAACCCACAAGAATCAATTGTAATGTAAAAAAAAAAAATTATTATATTGTATCTTTAGGGAAACAACAGGAAAGAGAACAAAATCTTACAAAGAGTACCACACACTGCGTTCCGATGGTGCATGCTGGGATACAAGCAGCCATAACAATTTCTGTTGCATTCGCTTGGGAGATCAGATATTTTCCCTTGACCGATAGGTCAAACGTTCGCAGAGAAAATTAACAAAATATGACAATCATTATTACTGTTTATTTGCTGAATTCTATGTACATTTGTATTGTTTATGCAATCCAAAAAAAATAATGGTATTGAACTTTTAATTAAAAACAATCGCTGATGTGCCGTTGCGAATGATCAAATTATTATTTTTCCCGACTTTTTGCCCACAAACTTCCCTGTAGGAGCCGCCTTTGTATCCCAATAAAATTTACAAATGACATTTAAGATTTATGCGGTAATTGATAATTGGTCTGCGATCGTGTTACTCACGAGTGCGTCAGGTTTTGAAAGTGCAGGCGCTTTTTAAGTGGGGGACACATTCCTTTGATTGATTGAATGCGACCCCGAAGTAAACCTTAACTTTGAAGCCATTGCCGCGTTGAGTCCTTGACACCACATAGGCAATCCTCGAAATTCTTTTATTTAATTTGTCTTCTTTATTTGATTTGATGTACAAGCCACATGTACAATGTAACTCAAGCAGTTTTATTGCTAGATATTGAAAAGCATATATCCAAACTGATTTGTCTAATGTTAATACTGTAGCATATGGATTCGGGCGACTTTAACGCTTTATTCCTGAATGTAGTAATTGTCTCCAACCAACCAAAGCTGTGTAAACACATTCGCGAAAAGTGGCGTACCAAACATGTTAGTATCGACCACGTATATGAAAGAAAAACCTGCTGTGGAATTTTCCACAACTTTTTAAAATAACATAATATAATTCTTGTATTTTTTACCAGATTTTTACAAATTTTTTATATATTAATATTATTTAATAACATTCTAATCCAAATTAACTAATGAAAATATTTACTAATATTAATTAATCCATAAAAAAAACCCAACTGTAATCCTTAAGCTGGGCATGTTTAGCAATGCTAATTTTTCGGAAGTTCCATAACTTTCTGCAATAAAAGTTGTATCCAAGGCTTTTCCATGCCTGGAAATCATTTTCAAATACCATAACTTTTCCCGGGTTTTCAGATTACTGTAGAAACGCTGTCGGAGAACATCCAATCGTACGACATGGATTAAAATGTATTACGTGTGACGGACTACAGGTTACCTCTTAATGGCTTACCAACTCTCAGCAGTGCCCCCGAGATGCTTCCTAAACTAAAAATACTTTATGTTTAGCAAAAGCACATAATTTAAGAAACGTAACCCAATTCTCTTTAAAGTTCAGGGTATAAATTCTAATTGTAAATTATTTAATTTCAACTTGGGACACAAACTTTTCACCCCTCATCTGTCCCTAATTGTAATTCTTTTTCTCGATTTAAGGATCAAATCTGTTGAAGAATGTTTAACTTAAACTAACCTTTAATTTCAATATTAAGATGTTTTCTATCTTGCAGTCTTTTTGCATGTGATTCTATGTTACATGTGGATTCACAAACTTTCTAATAACTTTTGCTTGGTATTGGAGACTTTACCAAACTAAAAGCAGAAGGTTTGTACACTGAAAAATGAGTGATCGCAAGAGGCAGGTGACTACCCGGTGCACTGCATGTCAACATATTTCTTGTTTCTTGTAACGCGAAGGCCGCTACATTGTTTCTATGATTCATAACAAAGCCGAGTCAATCATGTGTGTATTTGAAACCGAACTATTTCCATTTAGATATACAGGAAAAGCATTTTTGTCATAGGACACATGCTATATGTTATTTTAACTAATCTCTTCTGAATTTGGAGAAATCTTAACCCACCTTTTCAAAAGTTCAAGTTGAGCCGATACACATCGGCGCTCATAGGAAACTCGTTAGCAACATGAGTATAGAGTTAAAACCCGATGAATCGTCCAATAAAATCTTATCATCCTGAGGGTGCTGGTTTGAATCTTATATCCATTTATAAAGACTTTTTAATGCGTATATTTGAAAATTACCGAACAGGATTCAACTAAACAGCTTCTTATTTTCCACATTTGTAAAGCTCCACAGCATCATATACACTAATGCCTGAATGTACCATTTAACCACTTCATTTGAAGCATTACTAAAGTTATGACAACATATTTGTAAAAATATACAATTCCATATTTTATTTGCTCTACAACATTCTGGTATATAAATAAAATTAACCTGACACTAACAACCACAGGAATTTAAATACAAACAATTAGCCTGTATCTGAGACCAAGAAAAGTTGAATAGTTATCAGTCCAAAATTATTAAAATTGTATATATATTCAATATACTGTATATAAACATATATAAAAATATAAGCAAATACGAAAATGATTGCATA
>NW_022756705.1:709806-750853 GCF_011630105.1 Anneissia japonica
TATACATATATATACATGTACACACAAATTTGTAGGGTCCCAGTAAATCAGCAGTGCTTAAAGGGACCACCCTCTGAATTAAAAGTTCAAAAAAAATATATAATTTCTAAAAAAGTCACCCAAGTATTGCTTCCATGTTTACACATGCAGCATTCAAAACAAAACTCAAAGAAATGTTTATTCTTAGCACCTTTCATTCGCATGAGTAATTGTGAGATGCAAAAACATGGTATACAGTACTTAACCCATTTTTTATAAAGGTTCAAACAGAACACACCTTCTGAGGGTAAGTTCATTCTGCCAGTTGTATAACTGTTGCAATATATACATACCATATCTCCTGACCCATCTTTGACAACAAGTTCACAAACTATATTCTGTGTACAAGATTTATTCAATATTTCCTGTAATAATATTGTATTAAGATTGGTGTCGCCTTTAATTTATGCCATTCCGTAATCAGAAATTTTCGGTCTCTACTTTTAAAATTTAACAGTTTTGAATTTGGAAAGCTTGAAGGGAAAGTAATAATAATAATAATAATAAAAAGAACATTTATACAGTTATAAGTATTGATTGCAATCCAAATATGAACATATATACTAAGGTTTAACACAATAAAAACTTATTGTTTTAACAGTATTGTTTCTTTTTATATATATATATATATATATATTTCAGATTAAATTTACTTTTTGAATTCATCTGTGTGATTTATTGTTAAAAGATGTACCAAGGTAAACTTAGAAGACAAAATTTAATTCTTCAATTGCTTAAACACCTGTATTTCAGCAGGTTTAAACTTGTATTATTAAGATTTATATAGTTTATAACCATTTAAATAATTGGGTTTCCTCACTTTTATATCAGCCATCACTCCAGATGGAAAATCAACTCAGCAGTCAAACAGCATTAATTATGATGATGCTGATAATAAATTATGATGATTTAAGATGATGCAGACTGATGATGATAATAATGGCGACGGTTAAGATGGTGAAAATTACAATGGCAATCTTAATGACGATGATAATATGACAGTGCTAATGATAGTGATTATTATGAAGATGACGATGTCTTAATATCATTTAATTAAACAACAAATTACTTAATCAAATATAACTTAATTTATAAATGAGACATTGAATAAAAAAATTAATTTTTGCTGAATTCACTTTTACTAGAAAATAATTAAATCCATTATTAATACAACTGTCTGTTAATTAAGTGTTTTTGCTCAAATGTTTCATTGAAAATAATAACTTAATATACAAAGTTGAGTTTTATTTTAATAACTGAACTTTAGAGACGGTATAATTAATAATGCGTGCCTTTTCAATTGAAAATAATAACTTAAAATACAAAGTTGAATTTTATTTTATTAGCTGAACTTTAGAGACGGTATAATTAATAATGCGTGCTAATTTAATCAATAATGAGAACATTTTAAAGGCTGTTGGACAAGTTTCAAGTATTGAGCTTGACATCGATTTTGTAGGAGGGCCATTCTCAATCTGTATTTCCTCTAACCTACATAACATAGAAGTTCAAGAGACATTTATATAATTATACCTCTCGCTGAAGTATCCTAACACATGTCTGAATTGGATCAAGTTAAGAATGTAATTTTAATCAAAAACGCTCATAGAACACGACGACATCAAGATGAAAGACAGGCGTAGTACTAATTAGGCAATTAGCTGCATACTAATTACAAAATTAAGCTGGCAAAAATGAAAGGCCATCAACATACAAACTATTGTGAGGTTCAGCCACGAAAAGGCCAAATATGATATAAATATTTGTATGAAACACTTAGGCGAATGAATAAAAAAAATGCTTTCGCAAAACGCATTCAACCCTAAATCATGATAAACTCGAGGCATCTACTCAATCTTCCCGTAAGGTCCCAAAGCGATTGCCTACGGAAGGCCACCGAAACAAACGTGAGCAATAGAAAGTGTAAAGGGTGAATAAACGTAGACGTGGGAACATCAACGTATATAAATTTCATACCTCGAGGGAAAGGAAGTAAAAAAAATGAACGCTAAGTATTTCTGCTAAGAAAACACAATTTGTAGAGGAAACCTTAGGAATTATAGTTCTTAAACTTTTGACAGTTAATAAAGTCGCAAACACGTGCAGGTAATCTAATTTTTAACAAGAGATTTTACATTGTTCAACTGAAAGAATATTATACAATAACATTAACTTTATTTTCCTCTTCCCTACCCATCGTGTATCTCCTCTCCCCTCCTGGCTTTGAATCCAATCTATTGCAAAACAATTTATTGAAAGGTGGGATAAAATTTTGCAATATGCTAAAGTTGAAGAAATCGTTCACTGACAAATGAGTTTTTCTTTTGTAAATGTGCCACCTGTGTGGTCTGTACCTTGAAAAGAGTCCCTCGGCAGCAATCTTGGTTTTTTTTTTCTTTTACATTTGAGAACAACCTTACTACAATGTTTTTATGTGATTGTTTTTATGTAGGAACACGCTACCTTTTGGTAGGAAGAAATGAATTAATGTGCAATGTTGGATTGACCCCTGTTGAGTGGTTAGTATTTGTATGTTGTTTTAACAAAGGCATATAGGTCTAATTCAATCAAACTTTAAAAAAAGAAAAAAAAAATTAAATAAAGTGGATGAAACGTATGATGGAAATTTTTACTTTGCATTAATAATTTTGAAAAAAAAACAACACTAACAATTCGCCTGAAACAAATTCATATAGAGAGAATATGTATGAAGGATCATTAATAAAATATACCCACCAATATTAAGTCAAAGCACAATGTCACTGAAACAATAGTAGTAGTATATATCAAATATATATATGTACATAATAATATAAATATATATACTTCTGTTATAAGTAAACTCGTAGTATTGGATTTATCTCTTTCAACAGATGTGATTTTTTGAAAATTTTATTCGGACTTACTAGATTTAATCACTACCAGGCAAGCTGTTATTAACACAACATATTATAATGAATTCTGGCATTCATGAATTAGTAATAAAATATACATCAGATGATTCAGTGAAAAAAAAAAGCATTTTGTACACATGCATTTAAATAAATAGAAAGGTTCTCTTATGAAGGAAAGATGTAGCTTAAGAATAGGGACTTAGTAGGTTGTAATGTTTCTATTCAACTGGACTGCAAAGTTACTACCTGTATATAGGAAATGCACAATTTAAGTTTTATATATTTAATCTAATTTATTATTATTATTTTTTTTTTTAGCAAAACACAATAATCTGTATTTCTGTCTGTCTGTCAACAAGTGCCCTTGGTTGTATTAGGCAACCAAAACCAGAAAATTCGGATTACAAAGGTTCAGTAGACACAATGATTAGCAGATAAATGTTATTCTCTTGTGTAGCAACATGAAATTAATTGTCTTATTGATGCTAGTATGTTGCTACACTAAATAAAAAAATGTCGACCTCTGGGGTACAGATGAGTATCACAAACCATTAATAAAATCACAACGTTTTTAAAATGCCATGATTGGTGGTCCTCTAGTGAAGCTTATCATTTGACTCCCTTAATGATCTTTAACAGTCTATGAGTCTTGGGGATTAAACCCCTAACCTTAAGCTTGGAAGGTGGGCACTTGACCACTACACCATAATTTAACTTAACATTCAGAATATGAAACTGTGTTGATATAAATAGTGAAGCACAATTGACACGTTCCGCAAGGTTCGTTTACAGCTGGTTACATGGCATACTCTATAGTGCGTATAACTATGGAGAACTTGCAGTGCGATTAGTGTGAAGTATAGGAAAATGTAATTCTACGGTTGCAAAAAAACAACCGCCCACTGATAACGCAAGAAATAAATGGCAAGGAAAGGCAATATGATTGTTCAAAATAGTGTTAACTTATTCTAGCGTTCCCAGTGCTTTATATGCCTTGGAATTTATGTGATCCTTCGTAAACCTTAGCTAGAATAGAAATTGTAGCGTTTCAAAATTGAAGTTCGCGGACCCTCGTTTGAAGACTCTTGTGCATACCTAAAGATATGCAGGGGCCAAGACCTAGAATTTCTCAAAAAGTTTGAGAAATTGTTGTATGTTTGGGGCCAGTACCTTTTGGAGCATTAGCAAACATATGGCCAAATTCTCAAAAGATCAATTTCCAATCAATGTGGAAACCAACAACCAACATTATTCAACATCAAATATGTTTACAGCAGAATCAATCCAAATGAGCCACATATTTCCTGATCATCACTGGCACTGTTGTTTTTGTTTATAACCACTATACGTCATGTGACCAACTTAGCGGAATGTGTATTAACAATTAACAATACGAATTTCTCTTTGTACAAATTACTATAATTACTACAACTGAGTGCAACTATAAAATGCAGTTGTTCTTTATTTCCTCCTAAGATCAATAGACCCTGCTCCAATTGTAATGACCTATTTCAGGTACCCTTTAACAGGGTCAATTGCACTAAAAATGGCTTTATTCAATGACTTGCCCCATCTTTTTTTTTTATAACCTTTCATTTTATATTTAGGCTGTTAATGTAATGTAATTGTTCATGATTTCTATTGTACTGTCTTTAATGTTTTGTAATGTATTAATATGTATATGCAATATCTTTATAAAATTTCTTATTTTACTTGTACTGTATTAATAAATAATACTTGATTTGTACAGTATTTTTAATGTTTTTATATCATGTATTTACTGTAAGGCATCCTGTAATTGGCTTTCACTGTTGGATGATGATTTGATGTTATAAAAAAAAAATAATAATAAAACAAATAATTAGAAATATATTTATATTATACATTATATAAAAGGGAGAAATTAATAAACTAGGATGGTTGATCATTGGTTGCAGCAAGTCCCAGGCCAAACATTCCTGAATGCGGTTTGTCAATAAAAACATATGGACTTAATATTAGTCTCTAAACCAACATGTTGAATATATCTTGCTGCTCGCATCCCCCATTTCCTCACCCCCCCTTTACTTTGATGGATGTCGGCTGGCTGCCATCCAGTTTCACTATGTTCCTTTCACTTAACACAAACCTTCATCTCACCTTAGGAGAAGCTGTCAGATACTCGTAAACTACAGCAGGACAGAGTTGGCTGATACTTCCTTTTTTGGGACACCATTTTCTGGACAGAAACCAAAATCAGTCTCCTACTTATGAGACCGACTATGTATGATACATCAGGAAATTGCCTAGCAGGAGACGTGATTTTTAAAGGGACGATGTTTGTCAGATGTAAACAAATTGTAGTAATTTAATTTTAATTAAATTACTACAATTGTTGTTGTTAATAATGATGACGTAATATAATGATGTTGACAATGATGACAACATGAACATGAGTAATAATAGTTGGTGGTGATTATGTGGTGGTATAATGACAATGATAGTGGTAATAATTGTGGTGATAGTGACTATGGCGATGATGACGATGGTGGTGGTGATGATAGTGATTTGTATAATGGCAATGATGATGATGATGATGACGACGATACTGATAATAATGCTGATGATGATTAAAGAAAGTTACAGCATTCATAATAAAAAAACTCAAAAACATTCTCTACAAATGCTACAAAAACGAAACATTTCATGATAATTATGCTTAAATTCCTAATAATTCATGGGAAGAGAAAGTTCAATAAAGCAATCTATTTTGGGGAAATGTAATTATCAAATAATTGTTTTTCTGAAAAATCAGAAAAAGAGGCTCAATCTTTCATCAGTCGATTGATCAATCAGTCAGTTAATCGATTAATTAGTCAATCAATCAATCAGTAAACCAATCAAACAGTTAACCAATCAATCGATCAATTATTATATCAATCAATCAGTCAATTTACCAGTAAACCAATCATTCAAGCAATTAATTATCATCAATCTGTAATCTACAAAGTACAATACAAAAAAATAGATGGATTTTTAAGTAGAAATGATCCTGTAGGTAATAAAACTAATACCACCATACAATACAATATTTGTTATAATTATTAAGTTCATTTTTACAAGACAGAGATGAGGCTACATGTCATAACATCAGTGACTTCAAGAAGCAGAACTTGAGAAGGGTGATTCACACCTGTTCAGGGGTCCAAAGAAGAGGCAATGAACAGGGACGAGAATCAGGTCAGGTCAGCAAAAGGTTACGCCCTGTCACTCCAGAGTATGTCAGCCCCCACCAGGGGTGAAAGCCGGCTCACAAGTCTAATTTCTCACTTCAAATTTGACATGTATCCTGTGCAGTAATCGTTACTGGAAACCACCAGATACATCTGCTATTAAAGTTGTTCGCTCAGATGATGTACGCTGGACCCATATCTCACTATGTTAGGACAACATGACCTAATTCTAGCAAAGCATGATCATGATATCTTCCCCAGGGTTGCAATCAAGCCCCCCTACAGTTAGTGTCCATGAAACGAGCATCAGACCTGCCCACCCCTGGTTCAGTGAATTGCATAGGCCACCTTAATCTCTTACAAATTCCCATTAGGCCAAGTCCCTACAATCATTTCTAATTTGTGTAGCTGTTCAGACTGATGTGAAACATGAGTTACTTTGGTAAAGCATCTTTATGTTGAAGACATGACATGACACACTAATAAACAGCTGATAACGACCCCTGTATCACCCCAAATTCCAGGATATAATTTCTGTATGTTGATAAAAGTATACTTTATCTATCAAAATTTTTAAATTATGCTTAAGAACAAAATATATGTTTCAAAAATCTATCTAATAAAGGTCACTGAAATATATAATGATGAAAAAAATATTGTTTCCTCATTGTAATTTTTTTTCTTTTCCTTACAAATCATTGTGGAACATTAACACAAGGACCCATAACACTGATAAAGCATGTGGTCGGGCAAATAAGACTTAGGCCAACTTGAACCATAATTATAATTTTTTAAAAGAATCTTGTTCAGTATTACCTGTATGACCATTGATATACGTCATTTAAGGTCAGACTAAGTTCTCGAGGATCAATTTTCTATAGTTTCTTTAGATTTCAACACTGCATGAGTGGATAAACATTGATGTTAATATTGGACAACAGTGTCCAGGGTCTTGACCAGTCACGATATATATTCTTTATCTGATTTTAGTTGAAATTGGGCTTTCAAGCAACACCTCCGTTTTAACGCTTTCTCTTTACGAAGACAAGTAAAAAGAATAGCCATGTGATTAAATATCATCTGAAAGGTTAAATGTTTGGTCTGATGGGAAATATAATCAACTCTATAATGTATGTATAGACACACGTGCACAAGTCACATGAGATCTTGCGTGCGAGACTATTATATATCTTGCTCCAGGAAATCGCAGATTGTACAAATGTCACGCGCCTCATTAGTTTTTGACTTTTGGAATCAACATACTTGTTTATCTCTTGATGATGTCATAAAGATTTTAGATTCAATTATCTTGCGTCAACCAAGTTGTTTTGCTCATTCTGATGTGACTAAAAATCGGTTTGGCAATCAGCGAATAATTTCATTCAAATGAAGCATGTAATAATGTATATTTGTTTCTTTAGTAAAGTGATAATTTTTTTTTGAGGGGGAGGAGGGGGTAGGGTTGGGTATTTGATTCCTTAATTCAACATAATCTATCACTACCACTAATAAAATAAATAAGGCCGTATACATACATCATTATCATTATTCATTTTAACAGAGTATATTTAATCATATATTAATATTATTTATTTCAATTAAAATGTTATCATTGTGAACTATTATAGCAATTATTGACACAACAATCTTACACTTGGAAAATTATTATTATCATCGTGAAGCCATGTTGAAAGTCTGGGGAAATTTTGGAATATGTTTTTAATGTACAGTACATTACACCTAAATAATTTCTTTATAGAAAGTTTATACAGGTAGAAACATGTTTTCGGAGGCTTTAATATTAATGAAGCGTTACAAATGGTCAATGTACTTCAGAGGTTAATATCATTTAACCCAGTTCCATTATATTTTTCTTCCTTGTTCTTTCAAAAATATATAATATTAGGTTCTCGTACAACTATTAGGAATTTCCCAGAACCCATGTCATTGATATAATTGTACTTATTCTGATTTTTTTTGTAAGGATAGGGCGCCAGAAAAGAAAAAAATAGACAATAAAAGGTATTTTAAAGTTGGTGTGAACTTGTTTGTACTTTTCTGCCAATAAAGGCAATTCTATATTAGAATTTATTATGTCTTTCTTAGAGAATTTGTTTAATATCTTCAATTCAGATGAAAAATGGTGAATATATCATAAACAAAGCAAATATGCTTATGAAAGTGTTGTTATGAATTACATAGGATGTTACATAAATCTTTCTTAAACCTGTATTACTACATTTTTAAAAATCTTAATATGATGATTATGAAATTTATGATCTTGTTATAACATCAGTGATAAGTATTATCAGGGGCAGATGCAGCATGGTCACAACAAATACTTTGATGAAACCTACATTCATCAATTGGGTCTTAATCAAGAGATCCGCTCAATTAACACTTTTATGCAGGGAACGTGGCAATTTCTCTCGACAACTGGAACTATTGCACCAACTGAATTTAATTTGGTGCAACTTTTACTTACTTTAAAAATAGCTTATCACGCTTTTTCTCGAAAACGTCAACTGAAATTATTGATGAAATGCATTTTCAGATTGGCTTTTATTGAATTTGTTTTCAACTCATTATGTTTCATAGAGATAAACAAATAGGAATTTCAAATAAATCTATATTTAGTTTCATGTTGTTGTTGACGCTCAGCCAGAGTTGAACTAAAGTATCAATGTGAAAATAGTACATCAGGATTCTACTAACAAAAACAGAAAGTGTGGTTTGCTGTCTAAAGTATGCAAACTATTCCAATTTTTGTCTCCAAATCAATTATAGGCATGTTAAAGACCATTGTACACCAGTACTTGATTAATCTACGGCATTTATTATAGAATTGGCTTTGTATACTAAGAAATACAAAGATTCTGTAAGTGTATACAAAGTGGTGATAATCATCTGTCCTTTCAGTGAACTTGCGTTTAAAATACTGTACAGACTGACTCAAACCACTTGGGAAACAATTTCCTGTGGGTAGGGGTTAATTTAAGGGGGGAGGAACAGTTGGGTTCATCTCGTACTGGGGGAATTTAAGTTACGTGTTATTTTAGGTTAAGCGGTAATTTTTCAAGCCTGGATTATTAAGTTGGTTCCCACTCTAAGGGAAGTCTAATATTGAGGTTGTTACCAGTGAAGAGAGAGTACATTTCAATAATATTTTTGTATGGTGGGTGATCCTAGTACTAAATGTAGTGGTGGTGCGAATAAGTACACATTGTATGTATGATTGAGTTGCTAAACTTTCTAACAGTCTGCAGGCTAAATTCTATCACAGCCAATCATGAGGTACAGCTGCTTAGTATATTTACATTCCTCTCAAACACCAATATAACAACATGGCTTGTACAAATTTATTTCTGTCAGTTTAATTAAATTTTGTTAGGGTAGGGTAGAAACTGTAATTCTGCACTTTGTATTTTTTTTTGTGTGTTAAGTAGCAGGCCAGTCAATTAATGTCTACATAAGTTTCTCAAATTATTGCTGCGAAGCAGCAAATTCATATTCTTGACAGCAATTTGACCTCTGAAAGGTCATTGTTTGTCAAAAAACTATCGCCTAAGACAACTGATAAGCGGAGTTTCCTTCTTTCGTTCTGCCGGGTAAAATCAATTACTTTAGGCGACGTTTGTAGACTAACCTACTCGTACCAACGTCGGCATGTCGCGACGCTGGAGTACTATTCCACGTTTTTACTATATTTCTAGGTTTCCTATTTCTACGTTTAATCGGCTCATGTCTCAGACAAAATATTTTGAGGCCAATATTATTTACGAACCCAGTTAAACTTATTTACTAGCCTATTTCAACGTGCTAATTATTACATTTAGGCGACGCTTGTTGTAGACTGGCATAGTGTTTTCGGAAATAAATACCATTTTATACACATGCGCAGATCGCCAGCAGCAGCAGCGAGTCGCCAGCAGAGAGATGTCACTGCAGCAAAACACTATTGTACACGGTACCAACGCTGTTCTAATATAGACAATGGGTCGTGCTCATTTTATTTGTTATATTTTTATTATTCATTATTTTCACTTGACTCGCATAAATAATTTTGTTCGAAGAACATTTTATGCAGTTGTACTTCGCAGCACTTCACTTGCAATTTGCAATTTCTATTATAATTTTATATAAGTATATATGTAAGTAAATATGTATAGGTTATAGTCACAATCTTAAATTACTGAAATTAAGGGCTGGAAAAAGTGTGCAACTGCCTGACCTGGTGGGCAGAGGCAAAATGAATGTCCAGGAGGCATTTTTGGGAAAACAAATTTAAAAAGAATAAACTGTTGGGCTACCGTAAAACCTTGAATTGAAGCCCAGTGGGCTTAATATCGAGATGAAGCCCATCTCGAATTGAAGACTCCTCTTTAGTTTGCAAAGTTAGCCTCGAAAAGAAGCCCATCTCGAAAAGATAGCATAGGCTTCTTTTTGAGATAGTACAGTACATACACTGTGCATGAATTTCAGAAAACAAAATAAATTTGATTGGACAGCACACCGGGAGACAATCCCCTACTCTATTCCGAAGAGTGTACTGTGTTCTTTAACGTGCACATGGGCCATAAATGCACACGGGACCAACGGCTTAAACGTCTCATCCGAAAGACGGTGCGCTATGTAACTTGTATTTCAGCCCTCTAGCTGAAGCACAAGGAGAGGGCAGCGATGGGAATTGAACCGGGGACCTAGAGATCTCCACGGTTCAGCGCACACACAGTGGCTACCACCAGATTAGCCAACTGAGCTAAGCCCAGGGCTTCAATTCAAGGTTTTACGGTTGAGACAATTTTCATGGTTATACAGGCACAAACATTTCTTTTCCAGGCCTGCTGAAAATACTCGTTACCTGTAGTTTTCAAACAAATTTTGAAGAAAAACTTCACCATGTCTCTGTTGCTTTTATTTTTACATATATTTGCCTATGCATATTTAAGTAGCCAAATATATGGTATTTCCATTCATGGTCTCAGATTAGTTGTGAGTTTTGGTGTATCACAGGATTTGAACCACAGAGTCTGGTATTGGAAGGCAAGCACCTTCAGCCACCGAGCTGCAGCTCCATTTATCTGGGTGTCAATACAAGCTCTTTTATGGAAACCATATTTCAAATATGCAGGTATATAAGCCAATGCAAAGTAGAATATTCTGAAGGGAAATTCAGTCAATTTGTCATGAAATGCCTGAATTCCTTGATAATACTCCTTTTGTATTAAGCATTTTGTATTTTAATACTATATTGAGATCACTTTGCAGGCAATGTGATGAACAGAGAGGGCGCTAATCATATTTTGGAGATAATTCTTGGGGTTTTTTTTTTGTTTTACCTTTATTTTGGTGCATTCACGTTAAAAATTTTCATTAAACTAGAACATTATTTAACAAACTAAGGACTTAAGGTTAAGCCGGCTTTCCACTAGGCAAATTTATTCACACGAATCAAAAGCGTCGGTTCATGAAAATGTGCATTCACATTTCTGTCAGAGTTTTTCACTTCAGAGAAATCAGTAGTTTGAACTGTTTCTACTTTTTGCAAAGCGAAAAAATGTGCAACCAGTCAAAGCTCAGGAAGCAAACAGACGATTTGATTCATGCAAATAAATTCGCCAAGTGTAAAACCGGCTTAACTAGTCAACTTGCGACAAAATTTGAACTTCCAAATATCAATTGAACTTTGCACTTGGTAGAACATACTGAACTATCAACTAGTAAACTTATGACTTCGAGCAAACTATGAACCTCCAATAGTAAATTAAAACTTGGTGGGAGACACCAAGTACTGTACATCTAATAACAAATGAACTTTGGGACAAGTTATGAAACTTACTGTATGTAACAAGTGAACTTATGACTTCAAAAAGCACTGAAGCTAACACATTCTCGACTTTCTGCACAAGTCCTTGAATAATAGTGTAAATCCCTAAAAATCTAGACAAGCAGCAGACCCCTCCCCAAAGTTAATAAATGATAAATTGAAAAGGAAGTACACAGTTTAAGATTTCACTGCTTGAGTTTTACAGGTTCAGATAGAGGTGAGTATGGAAAAAAGGTGTGATATTGTAGAGTGCCTCAAGGGGTTAGACCTGAGTGATATTACTGAAAGGCTTCATGATTCGATAATCAACATATATAATTATACTCTAATGTAAACAAGAAAAAATATAATACTTGTGTTACTTATTCTGTTTAGACTGTTGTTTACTCAAAAGGCAAAGAAGTTGTGTAAACTGTCGCGTTATGCATATATATACATATATATATATAACTTGAAAAAGGCTTACGCCTGAAAGATCTTGTCTATTTTCCTCAATAAATTTTGAAGCAAATCTATTACCCCCTACATGTTTTAATATTATTGCCACTTAAATCTAAAGCCTGGTTTCAACGGCTACAACGCTTTTCATTGTATTTGTTTCAACACGTAGTTGTCCCCGATGCACCCCAATTCCACCAACCAATCAGCGCCAGTGAAAACTGTTGGTAAATGCATGCAGGCTTACTATAAGCTTGGAAAAATACGAAAAGCTTAATTTGTGAATTTTAACAAGTTACCAGAGACTAAATTAATATATTGTATGTGTACACGACTGAGCAAGTATAATCACGTTTTGTGATGTAAGTCTTGGTTCTCAACCTTTCAACCCCACAAAAGCAGTCTAGAAGTTCCAAAATTTAGAGCACAAGATATCATGAATATCTGATTTCCAGACCGAATGATGTTTAAATTCATGTATAAAAAATATAACATATAAAATAAAGGAATAAAAATGTAGTCTGTATGTTAATTCTCTTTTTTAAGGGGAGGGGCCCATCTAGTACAGAATGCAAGATTTTGAGCGACTACAGTATGAAATGGACCCAGCCAAGAAGCGGTTAAGTAAAATGTGCAGTATGGTATTTATATGAAATTTATATGCATTTTGTAAGTCATATTTAACATATAAATATATTATGTAATATACAGACTGTGGACTTCTATAGTTTAACATGTACATTTAACACACATACTGTAGAATATAATATTAGTTTTAACAACACACGTGAGCTTGCCAAATGTAATATTCACAAAGAACATGGCCTACAAATATCAATCATGGCGGCTAGATCGTGATAATATGTAACTCGGTTCTCCTTGACTTTTCAAACTTTCCGATACTGTGTTTATCAAGAATAATTTCATTTTGTGACAAATGCCTATGACTGAATGAAATTCCGAATGACTAACCAGAAACTTGAGTCGCATGAGGCTCCTCAAAAGAGAACAAACGTAGCGACTAAATTGACAGGGGGGGCTTTCAGTTCTACCCCGCTCAACCTCAATGGTGCCTTTTTAAGATTTGGGAAGAGCAGCCGTTCCAAAGCAAACTTAAACAAAAATATAGTTACGTTGTTTTACCATAGCAATGGGATGCTTACATGCGTACTGGCATACAGAAATCTGATGGCCTTTTTCGATTTCTACTTCTGAAATCTGCCTACATATCCCAATGGATGAGAAGTGCTTAGTTTAGCTCAAGAATAATAACTGTGCGAAGAATAATAAATATTAAACGTGGGAAAATCATGTGTCTATGTTATAAATTGGTTGGTTATTTGGTACAGATATGATTGTTAGGCCTATTTATGTAGGTCACACCCTTATTGATGTGCAATTTGTTGACCAAACTAATACCGTATCATAGTTTCTAGGTCAAATTTGCTCTGAACCAAACAACTTCTTTGAAATTGAGCACTTTGGCATAGCACCAGATATGTTTTTTTTTTCTTCAAATATCATTTTTGATCTAAACAATGATTGCCTTGACTTTTCAAACTTTTCAAACTTCTTTTTATACAAGAATGGCATAGAAAGATGAACTGATCATCTGCCATGGTGAGGTGAATAGGGTACATGGTCCTTCCTGTTAAATTAATTGTCTTAATTCTACTGATGTGTCATCTTTATAATCAATAATAAACAAGAATATGGAGAGGGCCATAGTAGTGATTTCTTAACTTTCAGATGGAGCTCCAAGAAATAGTAGGCCTACAGGAGATAGCATCCCCAAGTGTTAACTACTTCGACCTACCACTATGTATTTTATTTATACATCATATAATGATAGCTACACATAGCTATATGATAATTTCAGTGTACCTAAAGAGAACCTAGAATTTTAGAACCCCTATGAGCCGATATGGTGACAAGCCAAGCAGAAAAGTTCTCTATAAAACACCTCTGTACAGTTTTAGCCTAGCAAAAACAGGATGCCTGGACACATGCAATATAGCCGGCCACCAGCTCAACAGCAGGGGATTCTACGGATACCTATAAAACTGATAACTTCAATCATAAGTCAAGACTACAGTATGTTTGAACGTTTCAGGTACAAAAGAGACAGTGTTATAAGATTATGAGGAAACAATAATGATATTTATTACATTTCTAATATTTTGAATCAGGTACCATGTCAATTGCAAGATGGCACAGAAAGCATGAAAAACACTAAAATATTAACAATTCACATTTGTTAAAAATAATAGATATTATCAAGAAAATAAATTAACCAACAATTTGTGTGTATAAAAAATGATTATTGGATAATGAGTGTTAAAAAATGTACAAAGGGAAATTAAATTAATACATAAATCTATTGAATTATATGAAGAAAATAAGATTATCATAATAATGAATAAGTATTACTAAATGGGTCCCATGAAGGAGAGATTTTAATATTGAAAAAAAAAAAACAAGATTTAAAAGTTATAACAAGTTTAGTAGTAGGAAATTATTCTTGGGTTACAATGATAAATTGATTGACATGGCAAAACACCAATAAATCACTCAAAGTACGAAGTAGATGTTGCGTAATTACCAAGCATAATAAGGAAATCAACCAAAATGAGCGAAAAGTTCAATTTGCTTGTGGCAATCTCGCAAATGAAATTTGTTTTCGTTCCAAGTGATCATATCTCGCTGTTTAATGGTTAAAATCATAGCCCATGTTCAAAATTTGAACTCTGTTTAATAGTATTCAGGAAAAGATAAATTTTGTTTTAGCAATAACAGATTGCATTTATTGTATGTTAAATGCTGTGGGGCTTTTGAGTGGGTTGCATAAAGTGTGCACCTTTATAGCTTGTCAACTCGCATTTCTATTGGTAATAAAAGTCATTAGGTAGGGGAGATATAAGAGGATATAAGTTACAGCTTGCCTAACACAAAAACACTAGCATTTTACCTATCAATCAACCGAGCAAAACATCAATCATCCATCAAATCAAAATCAATAAATTATGAAACATAAGAAACATCAATTAAGAAATCAATGAAATGCAACTTTAAACAACCAATATACTGAAACTAAATATTACATTTAATAATCAGTGGGTTAATTAATGTGATTTTAATTCATAGTCCATTAAAAACATAAGTGTACAAAAATATGAAAATCTTAAAACTCATTGGGTCTAATTTTTGTGTAAATGATGCTTTTTACAGCCCTGATATCAGAAGATGCATAAGGAAACGCAAAATCATCCTAAAAACACGCGAAAATTTGTACTTCTAACACTGCTCAATATTATATACTTCCTCGACTCAGTGGGCTCTACACGACAAACTAGTGGCAATGGCATGATCTAATAAAACTTGAATCAAAATTGTGATAAATATAACAAATTGGGACCTCCACTGGATAATTGGTAGGCCTCTCCATGGAACTGGACACACTGACATGGTCAAGTAAGGTTTGCGACCTTGGCTTACTGTCCCTCCCCCCATGGCTAAAGTTCAAATGTTTAATTAATTAATTGGACCACTGCAATGAGTAAAGTACCGGCTGGTGGTGAAGAACAGGTTAAATGGACCCTTTAATGTTTCCGATTCTGATTAAAGGGATGTGTACTATAAATTTGAAAAACCTCCGAAACTTAATTAAAACACTAATTGCTAATTGAAAGCATCCAATAAACTTGTCAAATTTCAATGACACATATCAACATAGTTGCGTTTTCATGATTTACAGACTGTGAAATCATTAAGTTGATTACCAGCCAAATTATGGATCTATGCAACAATAATATTCATGAGTAGTAATAAACACAGACATTTATTTAGTTGTGCTAATTTTTTAATTAAAAGATAATAACTAAAATAAATATATTAAGACAAAGCAAGAATTTCAAATCAATAAAAAAAAAATATATCAGCCAGAATAACAAGGGACAGCACCAACAGGATCAATCAATCAATCAAATAAATTTATTGAATCCACTATACAGTGGCACTCATAAAAAATATATGTTTTAAAGCAACATACACAAATAAAGTACATATAGCTTGTCAGACAAGCATGATCAGCTTTTACTAAATAAAAAAAAAATCTTCGGGCATAGGTCCTAATATTAAGAAAAGCTTAAAATGACTAAAATTGGCTAGCATTCGTCGGTGCCAGAGGTGGATCCATACCAGGTCTGGCCTCTACCGGACATTATCAGACCCCCGTGTTAAACAGTATTAGACTGCCCTATGTATATCCTAAAATCTCCACTAAGTTCAACACAGAGACAACTGTACTATACACAGCTTATTTTCATTTTTATTTTTAAGGATGTCCCCCTTTAAATCCTGCTGCTCGCTGTTAAGGTCAATTAATTTATAAAAAATGATTGCTACTTATACTTGGAAGCAATTTGCTCATTCTCACGTACACATTCTTAAGTCCTTCCACAATCATACACAGTACTGGATTCCGTGAAGCTCATTGTAACAATGATGTAAAAATAATTGCTTTTATCCAAATAATTAGGACAAAATAAGGAGGTACTCTATATTATATATATATATATATCTGTCTCTTATACACATCTAGATGTGTATAAGAGACAGCAACCAAANAGATGTGTATAAGAGACAGCTCTTAGACCAAGGAGACAACAGAATAATTAGGTCAGGATTTGGGCCTACTCTCATAGCAATTGAAGTCATGGTCAAGAAGCAATTTGCAATTAAACAATTTACATTCTCCAAGAAAGCTGAAATGTTATGCCTCCTTCAATTTTATGGTCTTGAGAAAAACCTAATTTAATATCCATTTCTGTGACATAAAAATATTACAAAAAAAAACCAATCTAAAAAAAATTGAGCCTTTAGAGAAGGTTATGCTCCATATAAAAATTTATTAGTTTATCATCCCCCTCCCTCATCACTTTTTTTTTTCCAATCAACATATATTTTTATTTCCAACAGTCGTTTTTCCATCTTTTTCCAATTGAAAAGCTCAGGATTTACTGCAAATATGTTTACTGATACACCAAAAACATATTTTTTTTAAAATATAAATTTGATTCCATTTTAATGACTTTTTATATGTGTCCCTAACCATTGACTTACAGTACTTGTGAACATCGGTAAAATGGGGGGGGGGGGGGGTGGGGTTAGAAAAAAAAAAAAAAAAAACCTCCCTCCCTCCCTCATCAGTTTTTATTCTTTGACAGGGTGATAAACTAATAATTTTTTCTATGGGGCCTTAAAAAAACTAAGCATCCTATCTTTAATATATTTCATGTTTCTTTAATTTTGAAAACTATAAATAAGAAATCAAATAAATAATTCTGTCACAATAAACGCTGCATCCAAGTTTTTAAATTATGTTTAAATAATCAGTGAGTCAGTTGTTCAAATTCCCTAATAGTATTGGTTATTCCATGGATTTGGGACACTTTTAAATATAGAAGTACCAGTGCACTACTTGGTTAATGTCAATATTTTAAGACACTACTTAAATCCCCTAAGGTGGAACTTAATACAAAAACCACAAAACTCAGATGAAATATTTCCAGATTCCATTCACTTCAAGTTGGTGGACTTAAAGGATTACTTTTTTAGAGCAAAAAATAGAATATCATGGATATCGAAACCCAAAGACACACAAGCAAACCTCATTCATAATTTAGTCCTGAGGTAGCTCGACTAATGAACTTTAATAGAGGACTCAGCAGTGGGCTGCACGCACATGTTGGCACGGTCAAACTGACAATAAAAATGGATCTTACTTTAATAAACAGTAAAATACTGGGTCAGTAGAACACTAAAGCTAGGAACAATAAGAAATCATTAAATGGTTTTTTTTTTTAATTATGAAGTATTTTTATTCAAATTAGTTGAGATTTGGGAGTTATTCCTTATAAAAGAAATGACATTCACAGGAAATGTTTCTGAAATATTAAAATGCTAGCTGTGCCACTGTAAACTTTCTTTTTTAATATTTATTTTATAATTTATTAATACTTAGAGAAAAATATTTTGCATCTAAGATTTTAACAAATGGTAAAACAATTTATATAGAGTTGTATATTACAGATGCATATGCCAGAATTTTGAATATCTTAAGAACTATCCATATTATCACTTTTCCTGTGAATTAACAGATTTAATGAGAAAGGTAGAAGGATAATCGGTCAGTGAACTCGAGATAAAACCTATTTTAAGCCTATTTTAATGTAAGGGATGATTGAGTGAAAAAAACTAGCGGACTCAGTCAGGCAGTCACTCCCTCCTCTTATATGTCATGCAATATTAGAGAAGTTTTGCATTGGTTAGGGATATCAGTTTCATTGCTTAAGCTGTTTGGCTAGTGCCTCTAGTAAGGTGATTGGATCTGGGTCAGATGGTCTTGGCTCCTGGACCCCCCTCTGGAAAGAGATTCTAACCTACAGGAATACGTTGGCCTAACCCAAGGTCATACTGAAACGTGACTTTGCTACGGTCACCTGACCTTGGCCAGCAAAGGTCAATTTTTGGTGCACTTGTGTTATTACCTCTCCGATCACAATCCTTCAGTTCACCCTGAGTTCAATCATTCAGAAAGAGGCGCCCTTTTCTAGGTCAATAGGTCACACTAGCTACACAAGTTTAGGTTCTTTTATTGGGTCAATCAATTTTAAAAGGGATTTAACTGGTCTGATTATAAACTCATTATAATGTATGGTATCCTGGGGTGTCAAACATTGGCTATTATTGATCAACAAATCAATTTTGAGCACAGTATAAGAATACAAGTAGGGCATAGGTCGATGCAGCTTTAAATTGTGAGAGACGGTATCATCACTCATGTCAACAACGATGAGAAATGAACCAAACTATATTAAATCCACACTGATTGGTTTTTCCTTCATGTTTGTACAGTAATTATATGAAATTCTCAGAAGCAACATCCTGGTGGAAAGAAATGATAGAAAAAGCATGTGATGAATGTGGGGTATAGGGCCTTAGGGTGGCCAGCTAAGTACAATTAGATGTAATGGGTAACCCTGTTACGCAGATGACCTAGATACATCAACTCTAGGAAGTTAAAGGCAACGTCCTTAGTCCTCATTCATTATTGTGTTCTTTGGTGTTCCCTTTATTTTTAGGCCATTTCACTCTATACAACATGGTCTAGTTTTATTCAAAGGTATTTTAGTGTCTACGTTTATTGCACCTTTAGGGAAATAAATAATTATGTACATGTAATAATGTATCAATGTATTAAACTATCACCAGACATCTGTATATTCTATTATTATATTTTATTTACATATCTAGTATGAATGATAGTCGTATACAACATGGTCTAGTTTTATTCAAAGGTATTTAATAGTGTCTGCGGTTTATTGCACCTTTAGAGAAATAAATAAGTATGTACATGTGATAATGTATCAATGTATTAAACTATCACCAGACATTTATATGTTCTATTATTATATTTCATTTATATATCTAGTATAAAAAACTATAACCTAAATAGATAAAATTTTATTTCATTTTTATTACTAAACAATTTTGTACATATAAGGTCTTAATGTGACCATCACTAGAGAGATATCTACTTGTTTTATATTGTTATATTTTATTGATATACATAAATAATATACAGACATGGCCATATATAAATATACATATATATATATATAAATATATATATATAAAAATATAAATCAATAAACTATAAATATAATATAATTAAATATAATTTTCTTAAAGTATATTAGAGGGCAATACAGTCAATATATCAAATTTGTATGCAAGAAAATGATCCAACCTATCAATAACCTTTTTAATAAAAAAATTACTTAAAACTAGGGCAGTCACATTATCTCGAAAACATTTTTTTTTAAATTTTCTTTTTTAAAGTATTTTGTGGGAATACATCTCTGCCGGAAGTAAATGTGCCTGAATAACAGAAAAACAAACTTGATCGCTCCAGTATAATTTGTTTAGGATACTGAAAATTTGGACTTCAATTCAAATATTAATTGGATTATATAATCTTCAATAAAATCCAATTAATTTAATCTCGATAATCCTTTCCGCTGAAAATTTAATTATTAAAAACTTTCATTTCCGGACATATAATACTTAAAAATTATCAAAATGCGGTTTTAGAAATTTTTTTCTTAATTAGAAGAAACTGTTGATCATAATTTTATATATATATATGTGATATAAGTAAAAGTGAACAACCAATCCTAGGAAATTCAGTCATATTTCATTTTGACATTCAATACAAAAAAAATAAAATTACAAGATTATGAGGATTATAGGCTTAAGTATGCCAAAAGGTAATATAGACATCAACAAACATTTCCCTAATCTAATTCCAACGGTGTCTTCCTTCTCCATTTTATATTGTGTTTTGAAAAATCCTAACAGAAAACTTGAGATTACTTTCGCAAAGTAGCGAACCTGTCGCACCAATTTGACTTCCTGAATTTTCACGGTTCTTGTCACGTATAACAACAGCAATGCCAAGAAATTCACAGTTCACGTGTAAACCAGTTTTTTTGATGGACAGATAAATAATTTAAATGCTGTATTATGTTCCAAAATAGATTAAGAGTTCTTATGTTAAAAGGGGCCATGGAGTGAAAAAAAGGGTGGGTAGTGACGCGTTTCCTCGTAAAACACTGGACATAATAGAACTTAATTTACATATTAAATTTTTGAGTGGGGGAATGATAGTCACAAGATGACCTACATTTTTATTCAGTTGTCTGTTCAGTGTAAAAGTTGCCATCATCCGATTTCTATTTTAATACAAAATAATAATAATATTTAGTATTTTTGTGTGCTGAAAAAACCCCCAATGTATTTGAATTCATCATGTTATACCCAGAATGAAGAAATTAATATTAAAATTGATTAGACAAAGGTGTTGCACACACTTGTAGTAATGTCATTCTACACATGAAATACCCCATATACCAAACTTGCTCAAATTTCATAACAGCCTACAACTCACAAAAAACTTCTTATCAGCTAAATATAGGAGCCGGCGAAGGATGTTTACATAAACATGCCTTAATATGGTCATGTTCACATCACATCATGACTGTATATGGGCCAGTTTTTTTTGTAAATTTGATAATCCAATGTGTATGAATATCGCCCTCATGTTGGAGACTTCTGTATTATAAGTGAAGAGAAAGTGTTGGCTTCTATCCATGATTTTAAAGTATGTTCTCTTTAGCAAATTGATATTCTTTAAAACTAGAGAGGTTGCAGATATTTGGCCAAAGATTTGTCTAGACACTACAGAATGAACTATAGGCCTGAACTTTGCCTACCCAAAATTTCCTCTTTGAAATGCTTCTGTATAAACTCTCATGCCAACATGGGGTTTGAGTTTCATCAGTTTAAACATAGGGCCCAGAATATGTATTAACCATTCTTTCAAACCCTGCTCAGCACACTGTCGGCCTATATTGTTTCTCTACATAATTTTGTAAACTCACTATTTATGTACAGTAGAACTTTTAAAGGGACTTTTGTAAACTCACTATTTATGTACAGTAGAACTTTTAAAGGGACAGTACCTTTGGGACCAAAAAAGTGTACTCTACATTTTGGTCATGGAATTACAGGACTAAAATCCATGGATAAGCTTAAAAATTTTCTTTTGAAACAATACACAACTATTTAGGGCTCTTCCATCAAGCCCGTAGCCAGGGGGTTCGAGGGATTCGAAATAACCCCCTTTTCATAGAAGTTGTTGAAATTAATGCCAAACATTTGAAATTTAGAATTTTTATTGTATTGGAGTGACATTTCTGGACATTGGAAGTGTTATATCCATAAAATCTTTACCAAAAATGGTGGGGGATAAGGTGAGAGATTTAAAGTGCCTTTTTGTCAAAAACTTGAACCCATCCTTTGGTAGCACATTTTTTTTGTGACTTATCTATGCTTTGCTTTACTTCCTCCACGTAACTAAATGCAAGATCATTATTATCATCACCTTCAATAATTATCTAGAACTGTTAACAAATCAGAAACAATATTTTTTTTTAAAATCTTTTTAAGGTGAGTGTATTTTCTATATTTGGAATTTCAAGTTTGACTTCCGAATGCACTTCTGCAAACAAAAAGCCTAAAGCTACAAGTGTCTTCGTGGACAATCGAAATGTTGGGACACAATTACAGTTTATGACTATGAGAAAATGTTATTAAGCCAAAAAATACTTAGCTGAACAATGAATAATACCACACGCATTAAGTGCTTAAAATTTTCAAAAGAAAATAGTGGACATATAGTTTGCATAATAGGTGATAAATAAGTTGGAGAGTGATTATATAACAAAGACAACTACGGCAAACAATCGTTTCTTTGTGCATTTTCCAAATTGAAGAAGTGAAATAGTTTTAATAGATGTAATCGAGAATTCTAATTCAAAATGTAAAGGGAGCATTTGTTGGACGTTTTACAAATTAAATTGCCTAGTTTGTGGGGTACAAATGTAATATGAGCTTATTCAATCGTACATCAAGATCGAGTTGATTACGATATCACCAGAAGTGAGCCAACGGCAGTCTAAAACTTCCCATAAACACCGTCTATCGCTCTTGGCGGTGCACCTTCTCAGAAACTTATATCAGACAGTGCCCGAAACCATGTTCGTGGTTTTATTCTTAAGAAAGCCGGACACTGCAGTATCAATTTCTAGCCCTTTTGAACAGGAGATGTAAAAACACTCCACTTTAGATGCTAACGAAATAGGAACAGGCAGAACCACAAGAATTCACTATAGAGCCAATTTGGCCTACTTTCCATGAACTTCTTAGGCGGTGAGAGAAGTTAGGTCAAAATTCACAGATACCAAGTCCCCTGACCCAGGTAGAAAGGCACTAGAAACCCCCCTTAGGGCCATCCACCCCAGGAGAGTATGGGTTACCATCAAACATTGGCAGCATATTGGTGACACTATGGTATATAGGCTTTTTATCTATGTAAACACAAGTTAAGTTTATTTAAATTGACACACCAGATATACCCAAAATCAGGAGCAGAGAAGACACGAAACAGTTCAATTCACTTCCATTTCCTACCAAGATTCCAATTAAAACTGAATAAAGTTAGTCAGACTACTTAAAATTAAATATTTTTATTATCCAAACGTAACAAAAATTAATTTCAAATCAACCATCTTGTTTATGATATAATGGAAAAATGTCATCCCCCATTACTGATTAGTTGAATGACAATTAATTTTTCATTTCATTGACAGCTGACAACTTTGCCATGCACATTTCATGTAAAAACATAATAAATTTATATTGCATTTCTCTGAGCATTTCCTGTACCTCCTCACAACGAAAACATGATGAACCTTTGAACTCTCCGTGTGTGACCAACATTTACAGCATCCAAATAAAAAACATCTCTGAAGTAATTGCAAGTACATTAAAGATTCAACACTTACATGCTCTGGTTACATGTATGATGACTACCGTATATATTATTGAATGGTCAGCCAATTAAATTATTCTACAAGCTACATCTTCTACGGAACTCTGCTGCCTGCTTAGTGTACGGAATCCCTAGATCACATTATAGCAACTCTCCGATTACATCGACTACCAAGATTATTTTCGAATTAATGATTTTCACATGTAAATCCATTCATAAATTAACTTCATACATATATCGCCACTGACTCAATTGCGTGCAACACATGCATCGGTCATTACGATCTACCACAAACTTGTCTACTTCAACCATCACCACATCCTGTCCACTGAAGACATATGGCAAGAGAGCTGTAAACGTGAATCTGAGACACAAATGAATGGACTCTTAACTTATCGGTGCACCACCATGTTTGATATTTTAGAGATACGTTTTAATTTCACCTTTGACGATCTTCATTCTATGTATTGTTAAACTTTTTATTTGCCATTTACATTTAGCATTTTCCTAAATCACTGAAAAAATCTCAAAGGACACAACAAATTTGAAATACCTTGCTCCAAATTTGTATTTTTTTAATCACGTAATCTTAGGGTAAAACTGTTGTTTTGATTAAGTAACAAACATAATAAAAAAAAAATAAAACTACCCAGATGTAATGAAACTTGACTTAAGGCCTACCACATTTCCAGGGGTACACTATTCAACTTGTTCTTTTCGTGGAAAGTCATAAACAAGATCGACTGAACGCGTGCAGACATCACATGCCACATTTTGACCAATCAGTGAACCCCATTAAGTTATTTACCTGAACAGGTGCTGGTGACCACCCCGGTAGACAACGCCTGTTGTGGACATCCATCATATCAGATCAACATGCCTGCAGATGTTAACATCATTCCCTCAAAAGACAGCATACAAATAGAATCATCCTGAGCACTTAATCGCTGAATGGCTAAGATGAGGTAATGATCTGTCATTTACATGCTCAACAGCCATCGCCCCTACATGCTGAAGACCATTACTCACAGAATTTTGTGAATTATGTTAAATTTTATGGGATAAAAAATTGTCTGAGGATGATAGTTATGGGAATTGATTACGTGTATATACACATATATACTGTACATGTATACCTGTAGGATACCACGACTTCCTAGACATTAAATTTATTGCAAACTTTCAACAATACTCTCATTTCCTACCCTGAGCAAATTAAACCGACTTTTATATTTGGAATAACACAAACAATACCAGGAAGGAAATATTTATGTAACTATTTTTTTTTCCCTAAAAGGTTGTAAAAACAAGAACTGAATACATTCACTAGTTACTTATTACAAATTTGACATAAAAATACATCAATTTGTTTTTGAAACATATGACAACTATGGCCCTGTCACACCTTGACGATTTAGCCAGCGTATGCTGACGCATGAACAAATTGGTGAATACGGTGGCGTACTTCGAATGTTATGGGCAAGTTTTGTATAAGTTAAGAGCACGCTGAAGGAAGCTGGTATACATTGTAGTACGGCGAGGTTGTCGACAAATTCTGTGCAAGCACAAAATTTTTCTGACGTATGCCGCCGTATGTTGCTCATACGTTCTGCATATGCGGACCATAAATTCTGGATAAGTTATGCGACCCATGACACACACATTACTTGTAAGTTACTCATAAGTCGAAATAATGTCTAGCATACCCAAAACTTATTTCTAACCTATGAGTAACGTGCTTTCAACCTATGTGTAACTTATATCAAACTTATCTCCAACACATATTGACATATGTAGACGTATTTGACGCGTTCTGGATGACCACAGAACTTAACTTTACAGCTAACCTATAATGGCGTATTAGCTGCGGTTTAGGGGAAATGGTATATGAAAAAGGGGTGATGTAGATACTGTGATGGTGATGTTGATACTGCGATGTCTAGCGTGGTTACGATTTGAATCGATAAGCGGCAACCTTTTTATAGGCTCCGTCACATGTTTGTTGGTGATACGCTGCTGTGCGCTGTGCATAGGTTAGACTATCGCTGGGCGTAAGTTGTGAATGCCGGCAACATGCTAAGCATTCCTTGGTATAAGTTATCTATACGTTATTGAAACATTCTATATGAGTTACTAACACGTTTTGTATACGTTCAACTTATTACGAATACGCTATGTATATGCCAAGAAAAAAGCATTGATAGTTCAGCATACGCTAACTAAATCGTCAAAGTGAACAGAAAACAGTTTCACATGACCTTGTGAAATATAAAATAAGAGAAAAGTCAGAAACATTAAGATAGCGAGTCTGCACTACATATATTGAAATGCTTATAAGAATGTCACTCGCACCAATCTATGCACACCAATCCAAAACATCACAGGTGAGGTTAAGGAAATATTAAAAATTGTGGGTAACAGACCTGTAAAACTAGGAATCAATACTTTTGTTTGGTACGTCATGGAGAGTGCTTACATAGTCTACCACCACCCTCCATGACAACACAAAAATTTGTCAAGGCTTTTACCCGATTCAAAAGGCTTTGAAGTTGTTTACTTGACACGGTTTTATGAACCAGAATTATTATTATTTTTCTAAAAAATCACTGACCTAAATGTTAACCTCAAACCTAAAATAACAGTGTGTCAGTTGTTTTCAAGTTTATGTCTGTAACATCAACTGTTTTCTTTTGATCTTTTCTTATAGGCAGAACCCATTTTTCAGATTTCACTGACACAATATAGTCATTCAGTACACTTTGTTGACACAACAGAGTTCCTAGTCCAAGATCAATAATATACTTTGTATTTTTTTATGATAAAATTCCACAGGACAGATTAGAAAAAAGAATATTAGAATAGATGGTGGTATGTGGAAAAGGTTTACAGTAGCTGAGCTAAGTATTATAAATAACAAAGGAAAACATGCCTAGTGCCTAATGGTAACTTGCAATTACAGATGATGTGCCACTAAGGTAAAAAATTGTTTACAAAACTGATATAAGAAGCTATTAGTATGGGTATAGGGCAGGGGTCCCAAGTTGGAAGAACCATTTCCAGAAGATGTGCTTAATGACATTGGGGGCACTTTATATTCTATAAGGAAAAAGTGTAGGTACCAAACAAAGGGCAACGGCCACCTCAGGCCCATCATGATTGGGCCTGAGGTGATGACATTTTTTTAGAATAGGCACCTTTAGAAGCCTGGAAATGGCACTGTCAGACTGCAAAAAAATAATCGGCAACCAGAGTTTAGGCCTAAATATAACAAAAAGATTTGTTTTTTACTTTGCGGTAATTTGCGGGAAATTTTTGCTTGTTTGCGGGAGACCATTCCAATTTCAGGGGGACTCCCGGGAGTTCTGAGAGACTTGGGACCCCTGGCATAGAGTGGGAGTGCAGACGCACCCCTTTCCCTCCCCCATTACAGAAAATTAGTTCTACTAAGTGAGTTTAAATACTAAAAATGACCATTAAGCTTTCACCCCCTTCCGCTATGTTAATTTTTTCACCACCCCCAGAATAAACCAGGTATTGAGGGCACAATCTTTCAATAGCTGTAACAATAAAGTAGAGTAAATATCTTTTGGATAGGGGGCGCTATTGATAGCAAAGTAACAAAATCTTAATAAAACGCTTTCATTTACTGACTTATGTACCAGAAGCTGTAAATTTAGTGTTCCTACTTTCTTTGACTATAAATCAACTGCAACAATCAAGAATTGGCAATCAGTCAATTTGTCATCAAAAACAATGATTAAAATAACATTAGCAATTGAAAAAAATATTGAAACATTTTAAAATTATATAATAGTAATAAATATAAATTTCTAATTTTATTAATATTTTACAGCCATTGAATAATGATCAAGGTGTTCTTATCTATTACATTGATTAAATACAGACCTATCTAACAGATTGAATCGGCAAGGTATAATGAATAAAAAAATCACAAATTTTACCAAAAGGTCAAATGCATAGCCAAAGATATGAACTTGGAAAATAACACGGGTAGCAAACCCAAGGGACGCAACTTCAACCTTGCTCGTAAAGGTAGCTCACATCAGGAAAATGTAAAATATGTGATAATCCGTCTCTTAGGAGAGAAAATCGGAAACAACAATTATCAAACGATTCTGTCCACAGGAGCATTGGATTGAACCGCATCTATCATGGCACAGTGACGTCAACACGTTGTGACCAGTGAGAACCAATTTGCAATGATGTGTTCCATCGCATATTGTATAGCACTAGCCAATGTGGTTTATCATACATCATTTGGGTTATTAAATAAACTCTTAGCTCTTGTGAGTGTAGGAGTTGGGTATACAGCAATGCTATAATGAAGGTGTAGCTTGGTGGTTTAAGATGACTGCCTTCAAATCCGAGGGTCCTGGGTTCAAAGCCTGTGACAGCATTGGATTTTTTTTTCTCTTGACTAAAACACATCTCCACTCCCCAAACCTGGTATTGAGACCTTTTTTAAGAGCACCCCTCTATATCAGCTGACCTTTTAAAAATATGCTGGAAGGGTCACCCTCTATAAATATGGTTTAAAAAACAATAATGTTTATATGATCTATCTCAACCATCTGATTAATTCATTCTCTCTGTTCAATATACTGTTCAATCTTGGTTTCAAATTATTAATATTTTCAGCATATTTCATGTATTGTTTTTTTTTAAATTATTATTTATTACTAATATTTTCATTATTGTTTGGCGTGAATCATACAAAAGAAAAATCAGTAAACAGATTTCTGAGTCATCTTTTAGGTACAAAGTACAAAGTTCCGCTTGGGAACCAGTCGTTATTTCTCGAAGGACATCTTCCCACGTACTTATCCCGGTCAACATAGCGGGACCTACGAATATGTACTGGGTACGCAATCAATCATCCATACTCACATGCACACAATTCAATAACAAAAATCATAAAACATAATTAATAGACCAGAGACCAAAGTCAAAAGCTGAACCTGCAGAGTTAATAAAACTTCTATGCAAAGTTTTATAGAAAAAGAATCATAGAAGCTTCAGTTTTTCTCTAGAATACCCACCTATTGACATACGTCAAAGAACTCCGTTAACAATTTTAAAGTGCTCTTAAAAGTTTCTTAAACAATAATTTTTTTTTAAATTCCCAGCTTTTATTGTTATTGTTAAGTGCATGGAGGCTTTAGCATAATGCGTTATATATCAAGGTTAAATTATTGAAATTATTATTATTACGCTACTAGTTTTTCATTTTTTCCCCCCCTTGGATCCATCGTCCCTCTTATCTATACAGCTCTTTCTTATAGTTTATCCATATAATTGATCTTCATTCTTAGTTCATGTAAAGGGCATGCTATTTGCACGCAATTTGTCTAACCGATATGGTTGTTGACCAGGATCGGTACGTGGGAAGATATTCTTCGAGAAAGCAACGACTGGTTCCCAAGCGGAAAACCGATAAAAACATAAATACTGCTGGAAACTTGGCACTGTAAAACTTTTTTTATGGATAGTGAAACAAAATTAATATATTGTAATGATTTAATGCTACTGTGAATATGTACTGGTGGGTCTTGTACCATTAATTGCTGGTAAACGGTGCGTTGGTGATTTTTTATTGTTCATAGCGGTCCTGGTTAGCTTTTGGTTATTTCTCGATTTTGATTTTGCATTATTCTTACTCCATTTCTTTTTATTCCCTCTTTTCTGTTTATGCAAAGTGCATAAAAGCTCTGGCATTATGTGCTACATAAATGTAACATTATTATTACTTAATTACTATTATTATAAAATAAAATTATATCCTCTGAAATATAATCTAGAAGAAGACCTGAGTAATTGTGTTCAGCAAGTGAATTAAATAATTCTGAACCAAAAAGATTTAATACAATATCCTGACCATCACAAAATTGCATAAAAATAACCCCAAATACTTAGTTGTAAATAATAAATTTAAATTTACTGACAAAACTACAAGAGAAGACAATATAAAGTATAAAAAGATTTATTATTGAATTATGGCTAAGAGTACAGGAACGTATTAATCAATTCATTATTGATTAGCTTTTAATGATGATCTAAGGAAGGGGACGACATGAATCCATCTGCTTCTGAAGGCGTCCCCAAATCATGGAACATCTGCTGATGATGACCTGTTGCAAGTGCTATAACCCCTTTGACCTCTGTGACCGAGGCAAGACCCATCACTAAAACTGGAACAAAGTCAAGCGCTTTTCTTCATCATAAATCTATACTTGCCCAGGAGGACTCAACTGGCTCGTTGGTCGTTGGTCGTTAATGATAAATCGTCACAGATACAAATATCTCCACTGATCAAAAATTGTCAAGGAAAACATTAACACGCAAAAGCTTGTGTTCCTTCCACATCTGACCCCTTGTGAACTTTTCAAAGGATACTTCATGAATGTAATTTCCAAATGTTGAACAGTGGCAAGTTAACAACCACAGGGTTAAAATTGTTAACCTCACAAACAAATAATCTTTTTATGGCAGGAAGCCAAAATATGAATAAAAGATTTACGAGGTTTCTCAATACATTTTCTTGTTCTTGCACCTTTTATGTATTTTATCTATATGTTTATTTATCATAACCAAATAAATTCAAATCAAATCAAATTCATAAATAATGAAACATTAACAATTTCTCATTCTTCAAGCCAAAATTTTACCTGAATTTTGTTATATATCCTAACTATATTTAATGACATTGATATTTTAATTAAATTAACCTATGGTATACATACTTAAGGTTTACATGTGAGGCCTCACCACAAAATGAGTCTCATGGAATATCAAAAATTGAGTTTATATTATATTTAGGTAGATCACATTATAAGCTTTAATTTGGTCTTTGAATGGCTTCACTAGGATATGTAGATCCAGATATGTGAGCATATATTATGTGTTTAAAGAGAACCACATTTTGAGAAAATCGGCTTAAAAAGATAAACTAACCTGTACAAATAATAGGACTAGAATTACAGAATATGCGTAGAGAACATTGTTTTAGTAAGAAACTTAACTTAAAAGGTATACAATCATTAAATATAAATATCAAGTTATTCAAAAACATTAAAATCAAAATTGTGTAAAAGTTTAACTTCTACCTATTTTGGTGATTATCTCAAAATGATTTCACCAACGATGCGTCTCATTTCGTGGTGAGACCTCACATATATGCTAGGTATGAGCATCAACTCTATTTACAATTCTATATCATCTACCCCAATAAAATAAAGTATATACAAACAGTATGAAATATCATACCATTATTACTACAGTAAATTTAAGGGCCCACAAATTGTTATATATAACAAATTGGATGATGTAGTAACTGCACCAGCATATATATATAAAACTTACAATTTTACGGAAACAAAAAGTATAACAAATAGAATTTAAAACTTATGGGAGAACCTCAGCTAATTTTACAGGCTAAAAGAAAACAAAAATGAAACAAAGTAGCAATAGCTATTAAATCAACGTGACCACAAAAGTGTGACCCTCTCACCAATAAATCTCAGTTTACATGACAGTATAAAATCAACTATAATTTATGGCTTGTGTTTCTAAGAACAATTGCACAATAAGATCACAAAGCCAGGATTGAGTTTCAGTAGTTAAAAAGTCAATTGCATTTTCTGATGGGAGATCACATAGGCCAGTTCTATACAAATGCCAATAAAAATCACAAGCTTAGTAGAACCCACCAAATGGAAATGCATATTAATAATCGTAAACTCAGAAAGAATGTCAAAGCCACTAGCTGTCACATGGATAGTTTAAATTATGTAAAATGAATTGTAAATTATCAAGGTATTCAACAGTGATTCAAGAAACAGGAAACTTTGTCTACAGTAACATTTACCATGCTTGAATAAATGAAAAACATATTTTTTTAAATTCTCAAATAAAAAAAAAATAAAAAGATATTCCTGCAGGTGTCAACGTTGCTGACTTCAACCCAGCAGTCAATGATTAATTTGAATTGATAAGTATGTAACCATGGAGAAAAAAACAGGTTGTTTATGTTGGCTGTGAACCTATATTCCATGATTGTATACAAAAACTGTATGAAACACACTGACAAAACATCGCGATGAAAAAAAAAACTAGGCCGCAAACTATTTCTGATGCATGCCAAAATCAAACTCGGTATTCAGCCAAAGGACTCAGAATTGGTGGGGCTTCAACATTTACCAAAATCGTAGAAAAATAAATACTACAGGTACATGCACAACTACCTGTACAGCACTAAACGCGAGAGATAAGTCAACCGCCAGCAAGCATGGTTTTTTAGCTTATTTGTTAATACAAGAAATCTGTAGAAATGTTGGAATCATTTGCGACTGATCACAACAGTCCACTAAAAAATGATAATGTATTAGAATGAATTTGTCATACTAAATATTTTCTTTATGTTTAACCAAAAATTTAATTAATAATAATTTGTCATTTACCACTTTCAGCAAACCAAGATGCCTGTAAAACATATATAATGGTTAAACGTAGAAATGATGATGATAAATTGTGAACTTACTTTGGTGGATCCAGTACAGGATTAGCATTAGGCTCATCTCTAGCATTGCCTGCAGGTTTCTCAAGAGCCTCAAACTCATTCACAATCTCAAGCTCCAGTTCCACTTTCCCCTGTTAGGTTACAGAAAATGTGTTAAAAATCATGTATAGCAAAGTTCTATAGTTTGGCGGTAAGATGCTTGCTTCCAATCCAAAGTACCTAGGTTCAATTCCTGTGACTGGCAGGTTTTTTTCTCACGACCAAACTCCACTCCCTAAGTCGAATTAACATGTAACAAATATATATATTACAACCTGTCTCTTATACACATCTAGATGTGTATAAGAGACAGGGCATAGGTCTACTATTTACTATTATTTATGGTTAATAATTATTGACTATTGCATACGTTGACATAATAGACACAAAATTTATTCAAGACGAATATTTCCGACACGCCTGTGTCCTTCCTCAGCGTTATACATATATATATATATATAAAACATACATTTCATAAATATATAAATTTGATATTGCACAAAATATGGAAATAAAATAAATAAATACAGGTTCAAAACCAACAAATTTCATTTTTTATACATCAAGTTCTAAAGTTGTAAATAAACTGGTCGTGGCTAACATGATTGAGAGTAGTTGAATAGCAACTTGACCAGAAGCCTAATCTCATTTGGGGGCTAAGGATTAATAGTATCGTTCACAATCACCTGCTGTGACCTGGATTAACCCCCCCAAGGTATTTCTGTATCATTAGCTAAAAATACCAAACCTAAGATTAGATAATACTCGGCACCAGTTTAACCCAAGTTTAGAGGATGCGGAAAGGATTTCGGACTGATGGGAATTTCAGATGTCAACAGCAAAATAATAACCGAGTTGTAACAATTTTGGACTGAAAATAACTGACCCTTCACTGCTTAAGTCAATAGCCTTTTAAATCTCACCTTGATTTTAGCCACGAACGTCTTTAAAGTAACAAAAACCTCTTAATTCTGAATGGAATTAAGTGAGGTGATGACCCCGGGGAAAATTTCAGTACAATTTAAACAGGATTAACCATATTAATATTTGCATTTTAATCATCATTTGGCCTTCTCTTCAGTTCCTAAGATCTCCCACTGAAAACTAACGGAGCAAGAAATTTACACACAAGTTAAGAATCACCTCATTTCTTGTTCAGTGAAGTTTTTAGTACCAATTAATAAAATACATCCTAAATACTATTAAAAAAGTTGTGTGAATCGAGCCCATAACCAGATGATAGTTTGGTACCGTACCACTAGATCACCAAGCTTGCTTGGTCCCCAAGCAGCAAGCTCTGTAATACAGTAATTCAAAAAATGTTTGCCAGGAAACTATATCATTAATGTTGATTTAATTTTGAAATAAATACAATGAAGTACACGTACGGTCAGTTCTGGAGTACCAGTCTCCTCACTCATGCATGGCCACCATCCATTAAGGCGCTTTTGCTCGAAAAGAGACACCATAGTCACTTCGACTCCGGCCTTGTTCTCGGGCAACTGTTCAAGACTGCACTTGGATGATTTCTTCTTAGGTGACGGCATGCTATTCAGATTCAACTCAAGTGTACCTTGAAATTAATGAAAACCATACATAATTATCATGTTTAATAACAATTTTGGAGCAAAAAATAACTAAAAATTTAATATATACTGCCAGTGGTAAAATCTATTAAAAAATATATAAAACAAACTCGCTACCAAGAAATAAAATATAAAATAAAAAGTAAAACCAATTAAGAAATTTGCTTATTTGGAATAGCAAATTTCAATTTGAAACGTATCTAAACAATAAGTAGTACAAGGTAATGTTAGGGGAATAACCTATAATTTGCAGCATAATCACGCTAAAAATTGTGCATGGGCATATCTGCATCTCCCTAGCAGCTGTAAAAAGGCACTCCATATTCACATCATTACCACAATGACAGGGGCTAAAATGAACCCCCTACTACAGAAAGTAGACATTGACGGTAGGCTAATTCTTACCCTTTTTACACTCTAGAGTAAACAGACAATTTATTGCATTTTACAAATTATAAATATAAATTTATACTTTTTTTTATATGCACAGTATATAGGTTATGTGTGAGAAATTTTCAAGTACAGTAGGTGTATAATATAAATATTGATCCTACTGCAAGAGAATCGCATCTAATGTGTGAGACTTGGCAGGTATAATATAAATTAAGACTGTATCATGGTTTTTTTTTGTCGATTATTTCTGAAGTTTATGGTAATGAAATTACTTTGCATATTTTCTGCAGAATCGTACACCTTAAATCTGCAGCTTTATTTTAAGTATTTCCTGAGCTAGTCAGATCAGTTTTAATGTTTGCAATAATCGCTTATTCTTAAAATAAATGTTACACAGACTCGAGATTAGTCAAAATATAAACACATGTCCTGAGGAAGTCAAGTAGGGCTCTTTCAGAATTCTTCAACAATTGCAGTATGTGTAGTCTTGGAAGCTAAAGGCCTCTGCAATATTTTGTATTTTGCGATTTTTCTATAAAAATCAAAAGTCTGTATTAAGTCTTGGATTTTATGACACATCGTGTGGAAATCCTTCTTGAAATCTGATCATTAATGTGTTTAAATGAACGCCCTTAGAAATAGTTCCATAAAAGCAAAAGTTGAAGGCCATGATGAAGGCGATTTCTAATCATTTGTGTTTACATTTTTAAGAAGCAATTTAGGCCCCTTGTTTAGAATATAACTTTTTTGTTGAGTGAACACTATTTTTATACGTACCTTGATCTTTGGAGCGGTCAAATACTTTTGCACGTTACTGTGCAGCATATAAATTGATTTTTATTCAATCCGTCGGGGGAATAATTTTAATCTTGATAGGTATTTAGTGAGGGTCTCCAACACTGTTCCACAGGAAGCAGACGTTCAAACATTAATGACTTTAGGCTGAATGTTAAAAGGGTAAGTTCAACCAAATCCCCTTATCTAAACATTTTGTACTAAATCATCTTGTATAAATTGGCAAACATCTACTACTCTACTTATTTTTGTGTGCCACTGAAAATGTCAGTTCATGACACAGTTTACCTACACTGATCTGTAATGTCCAGCACTCACGAATTCTGACCAGCACTTGAGCATTTAGCCCTAGCTGACCAGCAAGGTAATTCAAAAAGGAAACTCAAGGATAAAAACATTAGGGATCATAACATATCATTATAACTACAATACTGGCTCTTTGAGCAACATGTATTTTATTGGTGACAAATCTTGTGTATTGAAAAATGGAAGAAGGTGGACGGGGGTGTGAAGGTTAAGTTATGAGGTGGGGGTGGCTATGTGCGCATTATTTTTTACGTACCCCAAGCCCCTGTAAAGAAGCATGTAATATAAGCGAATATCACTCATCAAGAACAGACCCTAGTACAAGATTCACCGCTGCATTCCATGAAAACCCTTGATCAGACCCCTGATCAGAATTTATAAGGTACTCATATTTTTTCAAAGCTAGAACATGAAAGGGATTGTGAAGTTGTCAAGTGTATTGCAACTACAGATTGTACACAACACACCTGTTATCCAAGTTTACGTCAGACGATAGTAATAAATGAGAATATAATGGCTCCAAAAAATGTAAGATAAAGTATAACTTTTCAACATCATTACTAAATATAGAAATACAATTAGATTAAAATTTGATGGAATACTAACATGAATTATCAAGCAACAATATGTGGGTTCGATGAACGAAGACATGTGCAACCGAAATATACAGGGCAGCTTCTTCAACATATTATTGAAATCCTTCACTTAAATATCTAATTTATATTATCTTTTAGTCAGCTGCTATATATTTACTTATTACTTTTATTGTATTATGCCATTAATATAAAGTGGGAATTTCAGAGTGGTCATCCTTCTATCTAATATCAGTGTGAAAACAATGCAGATACACTATGCTTTTCACAAGAAATACACAGCTCTTAGTTCAACACAAGTGCAGCCATCAATGGCTGCATAAAACAAATTATGACGAGTGACGGATGCATGAAGGAGAGGAGCGAAGTCCCGGAGGAGCATAAGACTCTTCATCGTCAGCTTAGCAGTGTCATCATTGCTAAATGCTATTTTCTAGCGGTTCATAGTGTTTGCATTGGCTTGTTGAACCGGCCTATTTTTTTTTTCAAGTAGAGACAGCTCAACTTTACATAAGGTCAGCTCTGACCAGTATTTTGTTGCCAGTAATTTAGAAAGTTTTACAGACTGTATCATCCAATGCACATCATGTGCGATAAGTGTTGAATTTACAAGCATAACATGCAGTCAGTTCAGACTGAGGATAAAAACTGGAGCCAAGGAATATGCCATTTTTATCCAGGAAACACTGATGAGGAGTAAATTGAATTTAGTGTGTTTCCGTTTAAAAAGCTCTTTTGAATTTCCGTGGATCTAAATTATCTTAGCTAATTTTTCCCAGTTGGTTCACTATGTATACTAAATGATTTGTAAGTGGAGTTCATATTGACCACAGGTTGTATCTGTTGGGGTTTACTATAAATGTTCAATATGGAATATTCAATATAGAATATGATAATAGGTATATGCCTATTACATATGGAATCTGGTATTCAATACAAGAAAAATATAAACTTTTTATATAAAATATTGTACTATTCCATACGAAATATAATGCTCTCTACATGGTGTTCTGATGGAAAATAAAAAATCGTCACAAAATAATATTTTTCATTTTTTTTAAGGTAATAAATAAATATAAGTCAGTCTGAATTTTTAACTGTTAATTCTTAATTTTGCTTTCTTTAATTTAAATTCATATATTTGAAAAGAAATTTAAATATAAACTCAAAATATACTGACAATCTGTATAAAGAGGCGCGGAAACATGAGTGATGAAAGAACAAAAGGGATATGGTGACAAGTGGGCATGGGAAAATGATTGGTAGTTTAAATATTAGAGGCCGCTATTCATTAATGATATATGATGAATTAAGGTTCGCAGACATGTAGTATTAAAAGGCACTACAGCTGGAGTTGCATGGTGAATTTCTAATTTTTCGGAACCAGAGGATGATACCAAGATATGGTTTCAAAGCTTTGTGGGCAGTGGAGGACCGTCAAGGCAAGCAAGGTATGCAGTGCATACCCTGGCTAAAACAAATTTTAAAAAAATATATAGTAGTACAGTTTCTCAGTTTTATTTAGCATTTCTTAGTCAGGATCTTCTATATAGGCCTACACCCTAATTTTTCGAGTGGAATGCTTTTCATTGGAATAGCAAAGTTTTTCAATGTTTGGCTTACTTTGGTACCTAGCCTAGGATAAGTCACAGTCGAGTCTATCGCATCGTACTTAGAATTTCCGCATGGCTGGTCTTCGATATCAGCCAATCACTTATTCAGTGAGTCAATGGAAGTAAGAACATACCCTACAATATAAAAAATATTGCTATTGTGACAACCGTGTGGTGGCGTCAGAATAGCCAATTTAACACTGGAATGGAAGCAGTGCTTCCAAGAGTATGTGCGCATGCTCTTCTCACAAATCGGGACCTCCACTGCCGATCAGGTAATCTATCTATAAGCCTAATCTGAATCGATTAAAATTTAAATATATTTACATACATAATTATGACTGGTATAGAAGAAACTTCGAATTATTATTATTTGAATTGAAATTTGTTAAAATACAGGAATAAGTATTCTTTTGAAGAGAAGACAACCATGCCGGTATTAAAAATAACATGCATTGTATTTTGATTATAAAACGCAATCTGATTCTGTTGGATTCCGTATGGTAGGATTACAAACTTTTCCTATCACTAGCATGCCCTAGCATCAGTGGCAGGTCTTGAAATGGAAGGGAGCTAATGGTGTTAGGAAGGTAGAATGGGAGATCGGTGATTATGAGGGAATAAATCGCAAAATAAGGTGATATGAGGTGATTTTTAATTACTTGAGCACGATTTTTGGGCGGGGCACGACTGGGGAATGGGCGAGTATTTTTTTTCAGGGGTAGGGGGAGGAAATGCGGCCCCTTGTAAATCCTAGATATGCCAATACCTAGCATACCCTGCAATTTACCCTACGGTCCGCCACTGTGGGGGATTAAGTAATAGCAGGCATAAAAATGAATAGGAGGCCCAAAAGTGAATTTTTGATTTTTGGGCTGGACCCAAACTTCTGCTCTTACAAAAACCTTCATTCACTGCATTTATACAGTTTTACTTCCCAGTTTTAAAATACTACTTTTTACAGGTGATCAGCGTCAGGGCTAGAAAAAAAGGGAGGTTCCTAGCAATGTGTTTTGGCGGGCACTGAATTTTTAAAAATTTACACGTTCCTCCCGTGCCTCATTACTGGATCCGCCCCTGCTATATTCTCAGCCACTAGTAAAGAATATAATGAACGAATGCTCTGTTGAGATTGTATGAAGCTGGTCAAAAACGTGTGGTAGCCACCGCGTGTACAATCTACTTTAACCATCTACAGTACGCTGCTTGTGAAACAAAGTATATTGCAGCATTTAAGCTGTTTATTTCAATACAAAAAGGGAGCTGTTTACATGGTAAGGAATGCAGTACACCTTGCAGAAAAAAGCAAGGATTGTCTTCTGGTATAGGGGGAAAATTTACCCCAGAGATGGCAGTTCCCTTCTGTTGCAGCTGCTGTAGTTTTCAAGTGGGACAGACCAAATTGACTTTAAACTTTAATAATTTACTTATTTCCTTTATGAGTTACATATCTTGTCAATGTCTTTCTCAACTAGACTGCTAGAAAATATTTCTTTGTAAAATTTTCCAAATTCTTAATACTTAGGAAAACATATTTATATAAAAAATTTCAACATAAGCTGCCAGAAATGACCTTGGTAAATACATTATTCCTATGAATCATGAGCGGAATGAAGACTCAAAGTTTATCCCGCCCATTTTAGTTAAACGAATAATCTTCTGATAGCCTCCCACGAAATCCTGACATTTCGGGTTGAAATAGGGGGCATGACCTCAAATAATTACAACTCCCACACCGTTTGAATGTCAGGCTATAGTCAATTATAAACTTGAGAATTGGTCGATCTTCATGGAATTTTTCTGACTAATAAACTGAGCATTAGCCAAGATAATTAGGCCTACACATACATTCTAGTGCACTTTACATTAGATACTAAATCTTTATGTATTCCTCAGAAGAGAAAACCTCAGAGAGGCTCTCTTATGCATGATTATTCATTTTCAGCCTCTTTTAGAAACATGAAAATCTTGAGTGCTCTGTTCATAGTTTTGTAGTACAGCCTATAGCTACAATAACACATTAATTTACAGTACATACATTAAATGCAAATGTAAATTTACATATATATTGTCATTATTGAAATTAACCAAAAAAATTATATTAGGCCCCTAGGTAACCATGGCAGCCACATGGTAGGCCCCCATCATGGGAAGCGGTCAGAGAAAGACAAACCTTACTCATTTTCAATAGCCTACACAGTTCTCATTCATGCACACATTCACAAATAGTTAATGCACATGGAACAAACAGTTAATTCTACTTTTTTTGCTCACACTCTTCTAATTTGTCTGTCCAACTCATCCTTGTTTGATCAAACTTTGATTGTCAACAAACTTTGATTGTCATTAAACAAAATTGTGTATATTTTCCAAGTGTTTTCAAAGTGTGGTTATACATCATAATGAATGTGTGCATAAAAACCATTTTGTTGAATGAACTAGTCTTCAAAGTTATTATTAAAGTACTAAAATCTCCGTGTTACATACACACAAAAATCTGATGTTCTTACCTAAGAAGTCGTCAGGAGAAAACTTGTCATTGTCCCATATCTGAAGGATCAGAGTTGGAGGTACACGAACCTCGGTCTTATCCAAACTCCAGAAATGCTCCTAATAGTAATCATTAATTATTTTTATACATATGGAAAAAAACAATATAAAGCCAAAAATAATAATATAATTATAATTCAATTCTTCAATAAAAATACAACTGTATCAATTTGGAGAACTTGAGCAAATGTTTCTATAATTTTCAGATGTAAATATTTTTAGTATGAAAATCAAAAGGCAATATCAGAACAACAATAGTAACATAGCAAACACGTAAATGAAAAGCGCAGTTTATGTACAAAAGTATGGTAGTCCCAAAAATTAAATTACAGGAAACAAAATAACAATAGTAAATATGTCAACAATGCAACAGCTTAATTTGCTTTAATCCACTTTTTGAATTATAAGGCAACACTTTTTTATACTTTGTTTCGTGAATTTTTTAAATGATCGTTGGAAAAGGGCGGGAAAAAAAAGTTTGTTTTCTTATTTAGCAAATAGTTTTGCCAAAAACATCCATATGGAGAATAAAATAAAACTATAATTTTATCAGTGAATGTAAACAGTGTAGTAATGGGATGGTTAAATGCTTTGAATTTATAAAATCTGGAAGAAATATTCATGTATAATTTTTGGAGATTTCAAGGCAGCAGTGCGCACAATAAAAATGAAGAAAAATTTTTAATTTTTTTCTGAAATTTCAATTTTTTTGTGGTGGCGGGTGCACTAAATGGCTAAAAATAAAATTTAATTTTTATTCCATATTATCAT
>NW_022756705.1:751194-802260 GCF_011630105.1 Anneissia japonica
AAATATTCATGTATTATTTTTGGAGATTTCAAGGCAGCAGTGCGCACAATAAAAATGAAGAAAAATTTTTAATTTTTTTCTGAAATTTCCATTTTTTTGTGGTGGCGGGCGCACTAAATGGCTAAAAATAAAATTTTCTTTTTATTCCAAATCATCATTATTGGTTCGCTAAACAAGGTATAAAAAAAAGTCTCTCCTAAATTAAAAAAAAAAAAACCCTAAGTATAAGCTTAAGAAAACTTATCACTACTAAAACAAAAAAATGAAAAAAATATTATAATTGTATAAAATTATAAGAAATAAATTGCATTGCAGGCAATAACAATAAAAAACTTTAGAACATTATTACCTTGCAATCTGCCCTGTTAAAAATGTTTAGAATTATGGTAAAAAAAAAATTACTATGTAAGTTACTATGGTAACAAATAAATCTATCATCATCAATAATGAGAGCAAAAAAAACAGATAAGCTACCTTTAAGCATACCTTTTGCTGGATAACCATGACTTTTTATTGAAATTTTATTTTTATTCCAAATCATCATTATTGGTTCGCTAAACAAGGTATAAAAAAAAGTCTCTCCTAAATTAAAAAAAAAAAACCCTAAGTATAAGCTTAAGAAAACTTATCACTACTAAAACAAAAAAATGAAAAAAATATTATAATTGTATAAAATTATAAGAAATAAATTGCATTGCAGGCAATAACAATAAAAAACTTTAGAACATTATTACCTTGCATTCTGCCCTGTTAAAAATGTTTAGAATTATGGTAAAAAAAAAAATTACTATGTAAGTTACTATGGTAACAAATAAATCTATCATCATCAATAATGAGAGCAAAAAAACAGATAAGCTACTATCTAGCACTGGGTGGGAGACTGTAATATTTGGGAGACATAATATTTTACAATTTGATAGAATCAGACTGGTTATTACATAATACTGTAGGTAATCTTCATCTACTATAAAAACAAAAATACTAAAAATTAATGTTATTTTTTATTAATGTACTTGAGCATGATTTTTTTGCTTTGCACATTTTCAGTGGGGGAGGGGGGAACCAATTGAGGAAGCACAATTAGTTTTTTTTTTGGGGGGGGGGGCGGAGAACATGTGCCCCAAGGCCTCCTCTAGACACGCCACTGGTGATCAAAAAATAATATGAAATGTATAGAGGCCAGTATAATGCAAAAGACCAACATGTCAAAAATGGATGATGGTACGTATGGTATTTTATGGCACTCATATTCCAATACCAGCATCCTAGGTTCAAATCTAGGTCATAAATTCTTTCCAAGGAATCAAAATTTGAAAATACAAAATATAAATTCCAATACGTGAAGTTAAAATGAAATTTTAAGCATACCTTTTGCTGGATAACCATGACTTGCTCTGGTGGTATGTAGTCGAACTTGAAAACGAATCGCCAGTTGAAATTACCCTCACCATTTAAGGACCGGTAATGCACGTCAGTGTGCAGTCTATCATCTTGACCTTTGAGCCATCTGAACAAAAGAAAAATACGCTTAACATGGTTAAGATGTACTTGATAGCTTGTGAAATAACCCTAATACACTAGGATAACTAAACCAACAGGTCTATATACTTATCCACTCATGTTCTACATACAGACAAATCCAATTGTTCCATTGCTGGACACCTTTTTAGGGCCACGAAGTGCATTTCATGTCCGTGTTCAGTGGTGCAAAGTATTTTGCATAGATTCCTATCATTCCAGCATTTACATTTGTAGCAGATGATGCGTATTTAAGAATCCTTTACCAGGTCCCCAGTTATGGTGTCTATGGCTGGGCACGCACTGCATTGTACAACCGCTGTACTACTAATCCGCTAGACGACGTGAGACCATCTACTGATTGTCGGTGTCAGTCTGAACGGATCGTCGTTAAAAACGACCTTCATGCAGAATGAGTACCCGGCTTAAAGCTCTGTCCACACTATCAAATTTTCTTTGACAAAAAAAATGTTGTACACCCATATATGGTCATGATGTGCCCATATATGGTCATGATGTGCCCATATATGATCATGATGCGCCTATATATGGTCATGATGTGATGTCATCATGACCATATTTAGGCATGTAATGTTTTTTTTTTCAAATAAAATTTGATAGGGACAGGGCTTAAAGCTTTGTCCCCACTATCTAGTGACATAATATCTTTGATTTGCCCACATAAGATAGTTGTATTATATTGCACGTGACATCATCATGCCTATAATTAATATGACATCATGTCCATATATGGGCAAATCACACATACCTGTCACATTAAACTTGATATTTTGCACAAACCAAAAAAAAAACCACATACTGTACAACTAACAACAGTAACTAAGTAAGATGAAAGTAAAGTCGGATTGAATTGGATTTATTCGGTGTAAACACCAAGGATAGTCCACGAAAGTTTAGAAGACAACTTATTTTCAGTGGGGTCCTTCTGGTGGTGATTGGACAGTACACCGGGAGACAATCCCCTACTCTTTTCTGAAGAGCGTACTGTGTTCTTTAACGTGCACATGGGCCATAATGCACACGGGACCAACGGCTTAAATGTCTCATCCAAAAGACGATACGCTATTGTAACTTGTATTTCAGCCCTCTAACTGAAACACAAGGAGAGGCAGTGATGGGAATTGAACCGGGGACCTAGACATCTTCGCGGTTCAGCGCACACACAGTGGCTACCAACAGATTAGCCGACTGAGCTAAGCTGCTCTCTGTGCGATCACTGTGCAATTTATACTTTCAAAAATCAAGTCTAAAATTAGAATAGGATATTATAATTCAACCATGGCTCCCTCAAAAAACACCATTTTATCATGGATTCATTTATTAACAAATTAAGTTTGTGTGTTCATTGTGGATAAAGTGTTCTTGAGTTAACTTAAAGTTGTTGTAAAATTCTGTGCATCAATGTCAAAAAAAAAAGCCGCAACGGAGCTGGAGAGATCAGCAGAAACAGTTGGGGATGGAACTCAACTATATTTCACACCGGTTTAACAAAATTCCACACGCTGATGCGATTACAGTGATCCGATTGCAAGAGAGCACGGGAAATTGAATGATATGGAATATTTCAAAGGACATGTGTTTGATGTCATGTGTGAGATGAGAGTTGACATCAGTACCAGATATCCATGCACCGGAATTTTACTACACCTGTGAACCACTGAACTTTTGAACTTACCTGGAACAGAATTTTCGAAGAATACTCTCACAATTTCATATGTGGCAAAGAAAAGCCAAACCAGTCACTCCTCGCAAAAATCAATTTTTAGTTATTAATACAGGGTTGAACAGTAAAATGTGAGCTATAAAATGGTAAAGAATCATTTAAATCCAACATTTTGTTTTGATGTTACAGGAGTTTAAACATACAGCTGTTTAAAGATCAATATATGAGAAATCAGCCTTCAAAGTTCACGATTTCTGGCATTTCTCAGGCAGAAACCATCACCAAATCGTTACAAATTTTTGTTTTAACATTGAAAATGTGGAAAATAACAACATAGCATGATGTATATAATGGTTAATTTTGTGCAATAAAATAGATTTAAACAATTTTGAAATTAGAGCATGTTTTGGCCATTATCTCTGAAACATGATTTGCGACGAGTGACTGGTTTGGCTTGTCCTTGCCACATATGTAAAACATACTACAATTGGTATCAAAATAGAGCATAGCCTTTTTCACAGGGACAATTTACGACGGTCGTACCACTGTTTGTCGATAAATCATCTCCGCTCTCGGTAAGCGAGTGATGAAGCAAAGCTATCTACTGATTGTTGAGAACAGACCGAGCAGATTGTCATTAAAAACGAATTGTTGCACTCACCTCATCCTCTAGCGTACAGTAGGGGGTTTGGACCAACCCCCTCTGTGTGAAAAAACGTAATAAAATACTACTAGGTCCTGGCTTACAAAAGTCATGCTAACCTACCTAGGCATAGGTTGACAGATCAGAAAAACTAGGCTTAGTCCAACTAGCCTTCAATTAAATAAAATTATACACACTATTTTTGGTTTGATGTCGTAATAATTTACTTACAAAAAGTACGTTCTTCAGGCCTGTCGGTTCATCGATCTATGGACGGAAGACTACGTATCCAACTACTCAATATTGTTGGAATATAATAATATACTGCCTATGTCTTTGAACCCCCTCTTTCAAATCCTGGATCCGCCCCTGGTGTATCTATGGGATCACGTTGGTTGACGACCGATAGTACACTATGTGAACGACATAATACATTTTCTTTCTCTTTTCCTATCAAAGCTTGGGGGGTTATTCCCAAGTAAAGTGGACGCTCCCAACTGGTGAATATAAATATTTTGCAACGTATTTCTTCTTGCCAAGAGTTGACTTGTGATAATAAGGTGATAATAAAAAAAAAGAAACAAATGTTTACTTGCCTTAAAGACAAAGGCTTGGGATTGATTGTTTGTGGTGAGCATAATAAAGTACTGTATAATTGTATTATTACTGCCACTAGGCCAAAACCACAACAAATATTGACCTCTGAACAGGGCACAGAAAGTAGATCACCCTGTCTGTAATTACACCTGATCAGCTGATGTCCATCACCACTTTCAGCTTCTGGATATTACCTCTACCTTCCCACAAACAACATACATGTTTTATACATTACCTGAACAAAATGAGAAGGAGGACACATGTTCCTGGTTTCCTCAGCTAAATATCACTTAATCCTATACTAATCGCGGGGTAATCCCCAGGTAATTCACTCTATCTTCTTCCAAATCCACCCCTTGCCTTTGTCTCTTACCCTTTGACGTAAATATCACTCATCCGTTCGCCAGTTATTGAGGTCTCATCTAACTTGACGTCTTTCGTATTCCAGATGACGCAGCGAATTTCATACCTGCCAATCAAATAACAAAAATTGATAATCAATATGTGAATTATCAAGAGTGAGATTAGATGCCATATACTGCACATCATGATTCTTAATCATATTTTACATATCATTTCTATTTCTAATTCCATATTTTTTCCATAATCATAATAAAACAAATTTCAATTAAACTTCAATTAACAATTGTTCAGAAGCCTTTGATTTTTTTTTACATTTTTTGCCCTGATATTTTAATTACCTATCTTTTATCTTTCTAAAAAAATGTTATTGAATTTCCTAATGTTGATAATTTTTAAATTATAATGTGATCCATCAGTGAAATCAGTACTGCATCACTGAAATTGCCATCACTCCAAAATCATATTATGTTAACAAATATAGTAATTAAAATCTTTTGAAAACCTTAAATTTTTATATTTTACATTCCCTCTCTTTACCCTGACATTTCATTCATCTACCTTTCACCTTGATACTGATATTTTTAAATTATAATGTGATTCACCAGCTAATTCAGTGCTGCATCGCTGAAGCTGCCATTACAGAATAAAGCTACTTCTCTCCCACAGGGCTCAGCCATGCTTTTATTTAATAACGCTCATTATGAGGTTAAAGAAAGTGGAGTTATTTTCAGTCTTAAGAAAAACCCACAAGAGGTTACAGACTAGAGATATAAATAGAAAGGAGGAAAAAGGTTAAGAGAGGATTTTAAATTTCCCTTTTTTTTTTAGTTAGAAGAAAACAACAAAGTTGGAAAGTATGTTCATTCAGAAAAAGACACTGTCTAAACTGAAAATATATATATTTTCTGATATTGCCATTTTATATATTGCCATTAAAAAATTAACAGGTGAGCAGAGTGAGCAAATAAATAGAATTTGAAGTACATTACTTACGATTTCGGCTTTCGAACCTGAATGTCGAAAGGAGTGTGCGGGAAGCCAATATCAAGAGGGAAAATATCAATCCACATTTGGAGTTTACCCTGTTCAATGTTCGGTAGCAGAGGACTGTATAGAGGGCGGGTTTCAATGTGCTCTTGGACTAATGGCAACATGCGGAGTGCATATAATGCCAAGCGCTCTTCTGGTGGTCCTTCATGTTCATTGTGGATCTTGTTTGCCTCTAAAGAAGTTACAAAAAAGGTGAACAAAAGTAATAATAGTAGTAATAACAACAAAAAAATAAACAAATAATGATGTAATAATAAAAAGAGAAACAAAAATAATAATTTACACCAAAATATATAATATTAATAATCAAAGTAAAAGAATAGTAGGAGAAAATAATAGTAGCATAATAATAATAATAAATAACATTATTTAATAATTATAACAATAATATTAATGGTAACAACTTTTCAATTACTTTTTATTGTAACCATAACATCATTTTGTAATATATAATTTGTTTGTGTATGCGTGAGCTTTAGAAAAAGAAATTGATTTGTATCCATTTAAATCCCAATAAGAAGTATCGGGTTTCTTGGGTAAATCCAGAGTAAATATTCAGCTGCATTGACCTCAAATTGACCGTCTGCAATAACTTCAACGGATGACCAGACAGTACACACTCTTAAAGCCTGGATTTAATCGGTCAAATATCCCTCTTGAGCCTGATTGACCGACTTGTGGTCATAGGCTTCACCGCCTATCGGTGACATACACAGCGTATGGAAATAACACGATGGATTTTGTTCTGGGCTTAATAGGAAAACCTTATTAATAAGTCTTTAATCAAGCAAGGTTATATTTATTAAGCCGCGAGTACACTAAATACTGTTAAAGAACTCTGAAACCTAGGTATTTATTGTTGACTAATTAGTCATAGCTTTCCATGTGGGTTTTAATCCATACCATGGCCCATTTATTAACCCAAAATACCCAGAAATCGTGTGCCAGACAAGATGTGCTTTATTGGGGAAAGGACATTGTAGAATTGAATGGTCACGTATTAGAGCGATGACCCACCTATGATTGACCCTATTCCTCAGACAGTGTTAATGATCAGCTTAGAATTATCGACAGCGCAAATCTCACATGTACGTCAATAGTTAAAATTGATTGCAGAATTTGTAACGAGGTCAATATAATATTTCACAACTGTAAACACCTTATGTGCAATGACAGATTTGGTGCAATTGAAATATTTAGCATTATGAAATAAATCATCTTACTGGATTATATACATTTAAAATACCTTTAGTATTAATAATACAAAATACATCTCAATTTAGAACTCAAAGGTATATAATAAGAAAGGGTTTATTACTTTATCATTCATATACTTATTCTTATAATGTGGTAGATATTAGTTGATTTACTTTTATAATAAAATTTTTTTTACTTTTTCTAATTTTTGACCGGGCAAATAATTCTATGGACAATTCTGAAAATATAAAGATAAAAAAACAAGCTAACTCATCTGTCTGATTTACTTACCGAAGTCTTGAAGGTTGTACATTTTTCCGTCAAAGCAAAGCTTTGTAGCGCCGTAGTAGACCGGGTCGGGCAGAGAATTCTTTTTGCAATACTGCTGCAGAATCTGGGTTGGTGTTACTGCATCTCTCCAGACATTTGGACCAGTCCTTGATTTGGGGGGGGGGGGGGGGGAGAGGGAAAAAGAAAGTTCCGTATTTTATAATTTATACTATGCTATGGTATCATATGGAACACTTTACAGTATCATTCTAAATTTACAGTATACTCAAAAAATGTTAATTCTTATTGTATTAAACTACTTAATATTAACTCACGTGTTGTAAGTAGCTTGCAGACCGCATGTTGCACGGTATTTAGAAAGGAAACGATTTTCAAGATCAATGATGGTTTCGCCAATAATGTCATCGCTACTCAAAAAATCGTAGTCCATCACACCAATCTTTAGATCTTTTACAACAGGAATGGAAGCCTTAATTTCAAACATTCTAAAATAATACAAAATAAAACCAATAACTATTTCAAAAGATGCTGCTGGTAGGTAAACTTTTACGGTAAAAGTAATTGTGCTACAGCTGCAATTTTGTTTTGTTTTGTTTTGTTTAATCATTGTATGTATAGATGATGGATAGATGGATGTTTGACAAAATGAATGATGAATGAATGAATGGGTGGATGGATTAAACGATTAAATGAAATGCATAGTTAAACAGGTGAAAGAATGGATCGATGAAAGAATGACACATGAATGAATAGATACTGTAGATGAATAAGAGTAGCTAGCTTAGTTGGTTAGACTGGTGGTAGCCACTGTGTGTGCGCTGAACCGTGGAGATCTCTCAGTCCCCTGTTCAATTCCCATCGCTGCTCTCCTTGCGTTTCAGGGCTGAAATTCAAGTTCCAAAAGCGCACCGTCTTTCGGATGAGACATGTCAGCCGTTGGTCCTGTGTGCAAAATGTCCCATGTGCACATTAAAGAATGCAGTACACTCTTCGGGAAAACAATAGGGGATTGTCTCCCAGTGTACTGCTCAATTCACCACCAGAAGGACCCCACTGGAAATAAGTCTCAGGACTTTGGTGAGCTATCCTTGGTGTGTATAACACATCCAATTTAATTAATTTATAGATGAGTATATGGATGAGTAAATAATCAATGTACAAATGAATGAATAAGTACAAAAAATGAATAAATAGGTGGATGTGTGAATGTATACATACAGATAAATGAATTGATAGTTAAAAAAAAATGATCAATTACACCTTACCTTCCAAACATTGGATTCAGTGTGTTGGGAAGGTATGCATCATTTTCCTTAATCTTTGTTTTTCCAAGGGAAATTTTTAAGTAGGGATCAGCCTAGGGGTGAAGAAAACTTTTATTAAACTATATCCACTTTGTATTTCAAACTGATGAACTGTTAAATTTCATTTCATTAATTTCACTATTCATTCACTTTAATATGTATTTAAAAGAATGCAATTGGAAGGCAAGCACACAAACCACCAACCACTCCATGCTGAGCTGTGAAGCTGCAGTAGACTTATTACAATATTTGTTCAATAGGATAAAACAATTGAGTCTGGCAGTGATGGTGTACTGGTATACTTACCAATCCTGATGGATCCTGAGGTTGAAGGTCGATGGCTCGAATGATGTACACACGAACGATGCATTCGCACGGTGCACTACTCGGCAGGCTTTTAAACTGCTTCGGTGGTAAGGGTGCCTTAAGATCCGGGGCCAATGGGTAAACACGGAATAGACCCTAAATATTCACAAAAAAACAGAACACGTCTTGATAAAATTTGTGGCAGTTGTGAAAATATATTAACGTTTATTCATTTTTTCTAATACCATATAATATAATACTCAAAAATTAATTTGTTAATGCATATTTCTTTCTATACGGCTTGATAAAATTATATTTGTGACTCATTTTTACCTTTCCCAGCTTGAATGAATTAATTGTAGAATATAAATGAGTCACACTGGTATTTACCTTGAATTCCCCTACTCCACTAAATTCTTCATCTTCCTTGTTCTTGCCACGTTGAAGTTCGTATGTGTTACAAAAATCAGAGAAACTGTTGTATGGTTCAACCTTTTCAAGTGGGCAGTCAAATATCTGAAAAAATTATGAATTTACAGCATCAGTATCATGATACTAATTCATTTATTAAATTTCAATTATGTTTTATATATATGTAATTCCAACCAACATTAATATATATATTTATTTAATTGACTTACTGAGAATAGTACTTAGCTCCTGATTTGAACCCAGGACCTTGAGGTTAAAAGACCACTCTACCATCAAATTATATCCCAATTACATGCAATAATTGCCACATGATGGTTTTATTATTATGCAATTAACATCTCGAAGAGATTTGATTGACAGATAAACCGACTAATCAGCGAGCGTCATTCAGTCATGTGATCAAAAACTCGTTCTCGGACATTTTAATTTCCTTAGACAGCTGGTTTAAACGCGAAACATACGTGAGCCTAGGCCTAGATGTCTATTTTGCTTGGTGATAGATACCCAGATTTACACGAGCAGTGCGCATCAGTTACTTGGCCTTTGCCGACAACAAGGTTGACTGAATGCAGCTTTTCCCTCTTCCTTTGAGAGCGAAATACAGAGGCTTTTACAACAATTTCCCCGCCATGTTCCATGAAATAGATTAACACTATGAATATATGATTCATTTGCATACCACCTACCCTGAATTCTCTTTCTTAAAGAAGGTTGATAGCAAAGAAAATCTTCGCCAACTTGTTAAGTCTAGCCGCCATTGTCTAAGGTTTTCGTGACTTTGTGGGCGGGGCTTCGCGTCCTTGTCAACATGTCAATTACAACTCATGTATATTTTTCATATAATAGAAATGTATTCAACAAAACATTACCTTGACTACAAATTCAATTTACTCAACAAGCCCTTAAGAGGGCGACAAACAGAAATGTGTCATTAGTTGTCAATAAAACAACAAAATAACATGCATTCAAGAATATAATACAAGATATTTGATATAAAAAGAGACAAAATAAGGTCTTACCTTTATTGTGTCATATCCCTTTTCTAAGTAGGAACCGCATTTCTCTTTGTCTCCAATTGATCCATAGTACTTCGACCACCAATCAATCTCTTCCTCTAATACATCCTATGGAATAACAAATGAATTTTAATAATCTTTCTGATGGATAATTTGATTGGATAATGGATTATTTTTGTTAATTATATCTTTTAAAGTGAACTTTATTCTTGCTTTTTTATAATGTTTAATGATTCTAAATTTTAAAAAGAAGAGACCATTGACAGTATTCATATTGCAGTTCAGCAGAAAACAATTTCTATTGCACATTTTTAATGTTTTAATGCTTACATAAATGTAGTAAAGAGAAAATTTTTTTTTTCTTGCAACAAAATAAGGCAAAATTTAGAATGGAATAAATCACTTGTAATACAAAGTTGTTATGATCTGAGTTGAAAGTTATTTATTAAAGCAAGTATTTATACACTAATGATTAAAATGTTAACATAGATGAGAGCATAAAAAGAGAAGATATTTCATTATCTTAATTTAAGGAATGTATGTAAAGATCAATCGGCAAGCTTAGATTATATTTCACTAATTGTTTAAAGAAGAAACGCACATCAAAATCAAATAAAGTACTCAAGTCTACAACAACAGAGAAGAGTTAGATCACTTAAAGCCACTCATTTCCTTGGGACTATATCATCACTTGAAATACGGATAACGTTCCACGAGACAGTGATGTGCTCCTCCCTAGAAACCAGGTAACGCAAGTGTCTTATGTCTTGGAGTGGTTGCTGCACTCCCCCCCCCCTCCCATAAGGTTGGTATACAAGTTAGCTCCCCGGGGTTGAAGGTGTCTTTAAATACAAGGTCTATAAATCTTAATGGGGGATTTTTTATTGTCATAAATGGCAATCTGCATTTTTTCAGTCTTATAGTTTTCATTCCTAAATGCAAAATCATATCCTCTTCAGGGATATATATCCAGTACTGTATATTAAAAAAAATATAGGGTGCAAGAGACACAACCAATGGGACAGAAATCCAATTTAGAATTACTTTTCATAATTAGATGAGAAAATTGGTAGTTAAAATGAAGCAGACAACAGGCCGCACTTTATAAATTGGCACTTCTCTTTCTATTTCTTGAGAATATCAGATCAAACCTTTAACTCAAATCGCGAAGCTAAAAAATAAGCAGTATGATAAAATGATCTAATAAAAATAGAAATAATAATATACCGCAGATCTGTAAATTTTCATTTATATAAGAAATAAACAGCAATTTTTCTACACTATATGCTAGTTATAATGGCATTTTCCATGTGACAAGACAGCTGTTTGCTTTAATAGGCACTATAGAAATGTGTTACATTATTATTATTATTATTTTATTGTCATCATTATTAATTTTATTATTATTATTACTATTATTATTATTACTATTATTATTATTAATAAAATTATTACTATTATTAATTTGTAAAATTGAAATAGAAATTATAAATTGTTATATATGAGTTTATTACATAACTATGTAATAAGCATTCATCACCCTCATCAGCATTGTCATTCTCATGAATATAACAATCATTTTCATAACATTATCACAATCACCATCTCATTCCTATCTTTCACCATCATCTTCATTGTCACCATCATTATCATTATTCTCAACATGGTTTAACCATCATCATCGGAATAATGTCTTAAACCTTCACCATTGTCATAACCATTACTATTTCAATAAAGCAAACTAGAAAGATAATATAAAAAATAATTACAAAAAAAACTAAATACAAAAACACTAAACTGCCATAATGTTTGGTGATAAAAATTAAAACAGTTATTGACTGATTAGTTATAAGCTGCTACAGCTAGGTGAAATAAATTTAGTACCTGTTCAGATAATACTTCCTTGCCCTGTATCGAAAAAAAATGTGTACCTTAACTAGTTATACAATAAACTTTCTATAAATTTATTTTCACATATTTTTTATACACTATTTCATCATTCAACAAAGCTCATGTTCATAAATTGTGGTGTTTCTGTAATTAAAAAAAAAGGGGGGGGGGGTCATAAAATTATGCTAGGAGTAAAAGTGTTACAGAATTTGAAACTACCAACTTTAGAGTACAAGAAAGCATCTTAATAGTTAACACAAGTTGAAGAAAACAAAAAATAAAAGCAAAATGATATCAAATTACCGGAGCAAGAAGGTGTTTACTCTTCTTGGGACCCTGTTGTATGTGATGCAGTAAAAATAAAGAGGGAAAAAGCTTACTATAAACGTCCTACAAAAGAATACACTATACCAAAACCAACCGCATAAAAACCCAAACAAAAAATACAAAACAAATACATAATAAAAAAGTTTAAAATAAAATACCACAACCAAAAGAAAGAAAGTAACATTTTCAACAATGGTCTGTCCACACTATGGAGTTTAAGTGACAAGTACCTGTGATTTGCAGATATATAGCTGTGATATGACATCATCTATGGGTCACTCACACATTTGTCACAAAAACTTGGAAGTATGGACAGAGCTTAAACATAGACCTCTATTTAAAGACATACCATCTGTCAATAGGGTTTGGCGGTAGTGTGTTAAGATATCAATTTCCATTGCTTTTCAGGCAAAAATGTTCCTTTAAAAAAGATGGTTCCCTTATAATAGGGGTGTCCAAATTGAGTGGTTCTACTAACTGTAGTTTTAAAAATTTGTAAAACCCAGAAAAATGCTGTGTTTTCCAAAAATCATCATTCCTGATGATGACATAATTAATGTCGAAATATTGAATCCCAACACGATGGCGTGTATTTCAATACTTGGAGTATGTATTATACTTTCTTATGCTGTGTTTTAATCTCTGTATTAAGATTGGAAGTGAATATTTGTTTATTTAGCTATTTATATTGAACTTACTGTGCATTTCCAGATTTTATAAGATGGTATATTTTCAAAAAACTTTCAATAAACTGTCTATATTTAAAATCAATACCATTAAAAAAATAAAACTGTACTGTAATTAACATCACATTTCTAATATAAAATCAATCACAAACTTCATACTGCTACAAATTCCAGTGACAAATTCAGTGACATGCATGCCAATGTGATTGGAAGAAAAAAAAGGAGGAGCATGGAAAAATTTGGAGATGAGATGAAGAGAGAAGTTCGGTGTAGGTTGTATGAATATCCCAACAGGTGATAAAGAAAGTGTGAGCAGGGCGTGGTGGGGTGGGGGAGAAGGATTGTTGGAAGGTTTTTGATGAGAAGCATTTATAATAGCAAATGAGTCACATTAAAGAGGTAAATACTAAAAGGAAGTTACTTCATATGGTCCCAGATGCTCTGCTGCTTGCAATTATTTTTGGTGGGGACAGAAAAGAGAAGTAGAAACGGACTTCAAAGCAACAGCCCACTACCCCACACGCCCAATAACCAATCAAAACCTCATTACCAACAGACAACAAATCAGCCCCATAAAAACAAATAAATCACTAAAATTCATGCAGGAAATTATATATAACAACACCATCTACAATCATGCCAAAGTGTAACACATTTAAAAATGTACCACATGATAAAACTCCATTCCTTCTTCCAAATATGGGCAAGACTGGGTACAAGGATTTTGGTTATTGTGATGGCGCTTCACCTTTGTATCTTTGTGTGCGATTCACATGCACAATTATTTCAGGTAAACTTACAACAGGACATTTCAGATAACAATTCGCAAGAAAAATTTGAAACATTCAACGTTAAGCAATCAAATAAAAACAGAAAATGATGAGAATCATAAATGTTAGCTACACTTAAATTTATTTATTTCTATTAGAGTAATAACTACAACTACATCTATACACACAGACATTCAAAGAGAAACCTTTGGCTTTAACATGTAATTATAGCAACACACCCGATTCACACAAGAAAAAAAAATATTTGTGTCTTGTCTTTATTCCAAGCAAGGAACCGTGAACATGCATGCTGACAGTGTACAGCTTGAAGCCACATTTACACTAGACATGATTAAGACATGCCAACGACATATCATTGCGTAGTTTGTATTCTTCAACACTGCGCGCATCTGTATCGTGTTGTTGTTGTGTCGTAATCATGTCTAGTGTAAATGTGGCTTAAGTCGGGCACACATTGTATGAAGTCTTAGGATGGAGCAATTCCATAGATAAAACGACATTTGTATGACACGGCGAGTGCCTAGCTTTATTTTCACGTTGTGTTTGTTGCCTATAACTTTACCACCTGCGTTTAAATCATACAAACTTCAGCAAGGTTTGTAGTAGCTCGTTAGAAGGTGAAGGTATATTGGTGTCTTAACAGTATCTCCGTAGGAATACATCAGAAAGTACGTGGAATATTTAGCAACAGACCCATGTAATATTTTATTACTGTAAATCGGGTATTATTGTTATAGTTACATGATTAAACCACATGCTGTCCTTAAGATCAAACAGATTTTCTAACTACTTTCGGTACTGTTATTTATAACATAATTCACTGTTCCAATTTAGTAATCTAATAAGTGTCACAATTTGTAAGAATGATATTAAATGATAACACAATAAAACTACAAATAAGAAATGTAAAGGAAATGCTTAAAAGTGAAGTGAAAAAAAATTAAGTATAAAGTATAGAAAAAAAAACCCCAATGTAGATAAATTAAATTAAAGTTATTAAATTCAACACTTGACTTAAGACGAAAAAATTTAGAAACGGATTTACAAAAAAAAAAACCAAATGTACATGTCCTTAATGAAATATAAAAATATAATAGTGCATTTAAAAAAGTAAAACTTCTGACTGAAACCCTGACCCTGAAACAATTTTTTTTTTGGTATTTTAGAGCAAGTCTATTAATAATTAAAAATTAACCAACCTAAGATTCATATACAAAGTACAAGTAAAAAACTATGTGCTTTTTATTTATAAAACTCAAAACAAATAGGATGTAGTAAAATACATACACTAAAGCACTATAGCTTTGTCATCTTCAAGAAAGTTTTCTACCTCCATCAGTATTCATTATGTCATCATTAGCGATAACGGTTTGAGTTCGCTTCCTCCTAGAACATTGTATTCTAAATGATAATGCCTCCTTGTAGTGGAGAGTTATCATATGATCTTTCATGGTGGGTTACACATACATATATATATATACATATATATATATCGAATGCTGGGTCTAAATCAGAAGTTTTACAGATGTGTTAAGGCTAAAAGCCCAAATAAAACTGCATTCACACCAAATCCGAATTTTTTATTGAACCGATCAAAAACTTAATCAGTGTTCAGCACACTGGAAACACTGTCAGAATTTTTGTCCAATGCAAATGTAAATCAACTGAATGGCAATTAACCGTTGTCTCTGACTTTACATGCTGGTACACTTTTCCCACTAGAAGTTGAAACGCTAGACGAAAGAGCTCCGTAAACGATAAGATCTGTCTACTACTACAGCTCAACCAAAAGTTTTAGAATGTGTTTAAACCTGATATAAGATCTATAGTAAGACAATAATGATAAACACCATAAAGAACAGATTTCACATAAATGTTAAAAGATTGAGAACTTTCTGAAACAGTACCATTCAGACCACGTACTCTGAACACCTAGAAGAACAGCAATGTATCATCCAAGAATTTCAATTAACAATATAAGTTTAATGAGTTAATCAAACATTAGAAATCCCAGGAGTGTAGTAAAAAGTGTAACAAAAATAAAGTGACCACTAACATTCACCCCTAGAGATTCTTACGGTAACAAACCTTCATTAGCTTTAATTGTTTTTTTCCAAATGCTACTAAATTAAACTGTGATTATCACAAGAGGAAAACAAAAAGATTAGGTAATTATGCAAATTAGGTTTTGAACTACTGTATGAACATTAGGAAAATGGCTCATGGGAATGAAATAAATCTAGTTATGCTACTGTTTAATTTTTTAAAAATCAATAACATTTTTATCATTTATCTAAAAAAAAACCTAAATATACAATAAAATAAAAATCTTCATTTAGATGAAATATTTTTCTTTTTTAATTTTACCTTCTTTTTCTTTTCACCAGATGACGCTATACTGACTTTGTCGTCTGGTACTTCTTCAGTCATCTCAATCACATGATCAGTTTCCTTGGCGCTCACTTCACTGCCGGGTGTTCCGACAGTAGCGGGCTGCTGACCTGGGGGCACAGCAACGGGAATCTCATCTGAAAACAAGGACGACAACACATCAATTATATTTAAAAATTGTATCTCAAGATTTCATTACACAATACTAGAAACGAATACAATATCTTCAATACTTCCCCCACTCAAATGCTTTAGAAATTGATATTATCACACAAAATTATTAAAGAATTAAGATTCGAAAACATTAGGCCAGCAATAATGGTAATGTAAAACAAGTGGTTGAATAATTAAGCTGCGAAAGAAAAAAGAAAATAAATAAAATGAAAATTTTAGAACTATATAGATGGTATTTAAAGATACCACATTTTGTTAATAGGAGTTTGAATGCTGCACATGGATGTGATTATGTTTATTAGCAAAAGGAAATGCTACAACATGTAAAATAATTCAGTAACACAGCAACAGGGATCTGTTTTGGATTTGTTGACAGATCTTTCTTAAATAACTCATATATTGAAATAACTAATAATATAATAAACAACAAATCATTCCATAAAACAATGCATGCTATATGCCCACAACATTCCATGACAGAGACAGATTATATATATACACATATCTAGTTTAAATTTTGAGCAACCACTTAATGAATATATATACATTTTTCCTCCCATCTTATTAACCAAAAGGTCCACTGATTAATCTCAGTTAAGATAGTATAATACATACTCCAAGTATCGAAATGCACGCCATTGTGTCGAGATTCAATATTTCAACATAAATTATGTCATCATTAGGAATGATCATCATTCCTGATGATGACAAATCCCGACACGACGGCGTGCATTTCAATACTTGGAGTATGTATTATACTATCTTATTAACCAATCATGCAATATCTACAAAGATCTAAATAAATTAAAAATTATTGTGAACCTTTGCAACATATCTGCTGTCATTCTCATTACCAAATTTAATGTTCTGTTCACAATATCCCATTTTATGAGACAAGTATCTGTGGTCCATGCATGAGCTTGATGATGTCATCAAACTCATATGTTTATAAATCATAGACATTTTGTCCACATATAATCTGATAGTGTAGAAAGAGCCTTATGGTGTTAAGCTTGGCATACACTATCATATTTTTGTTCATCAGAGTTCAAATGTTTGATCACTGACAAGTACAGCACTTTCTACAACAGTCACCTTGTGTGAGAGACTGTTCTGCTTAGCCCCACTCAAACATGCAAAGTCTGACAAACAAAGTCTGATTGTGTATGTCTATCATGTGCCACTGTATAAAAAAGGCAAGTTAAAAAAACTTATTAATCTAAGCTGCAATATGCCACAAAAATCTTAGTCATGCTTTTTACAAGCTAAGAACATTAAGCTTATGTCTGCTGAATTCCAAAGCTGACCACATTTTTCAAACTCCACTGTAATTTGTATAATATAATTATACAAATGCCAATATAATTATGATTATTTGTATTAAAATAATTACGCAATTCTTATGTGAATATACAATACACCTACAATAGCAGCCACTGCTTCTGCATTTCAAGGCCTTCTCTAAGCTTTCGAAACATACCTTGTGTTTACAAACCAATAAAAAGAGTGGCAGAAAAGTTATTTTCATGTCATTCATATAGTTTGATTAGGGAGACAATGTGCAGAGTACACAACAAATAAGCAGGCAATAACCACAGAAGTAAACTGTTGACAATAATTATATTTATAAATATATTTACCTTTAATATTTAAACATGTCATAATCTCTCCAAAGGACATGTAAAGACATTATGCATAAAACAACAATAAACATTTATAAACAACAAAGAGAAAGTTGAATCATACAGTTCATATAGAGCATTAAATTAAGAGAAGATTGTATATAAATCCCATACATAATTACGTAATCTATATATATTTTCTGATAACCCTGAGAAAGTTCACATAGAGCAAGTAGAGAAATTATGAACAATACATTCAAAGTCTTGTGTATTATGTGCAAAGGGGCTGGTATTGCCTGGTGAACATACCCATTCCTAGGGTCGACGTCTAAACTTATATCTAAAAACCACCACAGACTAGAGACAACCACTACTGTCTACCCATAATGGCAATCTTGGAAATTAAATTTATAAAAAATAAATAATTACAAAATAAAAACTACAGCCTATTTAAAAACTATTTCTAACGTAACATAACAAAATATTCTAATTTTGCAAAGGGGCTGGTATTGCCTGGTTTAACATACCTATAGGGTCGACATCTAAACTTATTTCTAAAAACCACCACAGACTAGAGACAACCACTACTGTCTACTGCTACCCATAATGACAATCTTGGAAATTACATTTATAAAAAATAAATAATTAACAAAAAACTACAGCCTATTCAAAAACTATTTCTAACATAACAGAATATTCTAATTTTGCTAATCAGAAAAAACACATTGTGGAACATTTTGACCTATTTTAATAGCATTGAGATTTTTAAAAGAAAATTCCTCCTAATATACATTATATTATGGTTTAATAGTTATAACAATAATAATAATAATAATAATAATAATAATGATGAGACACAGATGAACATTTCAAATGAGGAAGATGTGACAGCTTAGAAATTATGAATATATTAACACCATGCACAAACAGTAATCATTTTAAGAAGTCAAATGAAATGATCATAATTATGATAATGAAAAACCAATTAAATTTAAATGGAAAAATTGTAAAGATCGAATGAGTGCAGGAACTATGTATGAACGAAGGTGAAGCCTGAGGGCGCTAGTCAAGAGCCCAAAATCTCTAACCTGTTGAACTTTTTTTTCGTTGCATTCGCTCAATTCCTTTCCCTAACAGCTCTTCGGCATGAAAAGCTAATGCTTGCATTTCCGGATCTTCATAAAATGAAAATAATTAAAATGATACGGAAATAAAAATAAAATAAAAAACACTCACTGGTTGCAGTTAGTAAATTGTAGTTTAACAATTTCATCTTAAAAAAACAAAAGATTTAAATCAAAATATATAAAAAAAAAAGCTGCAACCTTAATTGTTTCAACCATTACCAACATTCGTTGTTAAACCATTTTTGTGCTTGTATGTTAATAGTTTTAGAACAACAACATTTTCTACACATAGTATGTATACTTTTATAATCAATTGTATTCAGTGACAAGTGATACTAATAAAGATATTAGGACTCTGAATTTTAAATTGCTTTCAATTCATACTAAATTAAAAGTTTATTATTATTATTATTTGTATCACTTTATTAGTTATTAAAATGAAATGTTTACAAAGATCTAGCTAATGGCACACTGAAAACTCCCAAAAAGTGAGCAATATTTTACATTATGTGAAAGAAACTTGAGAAAAAAGAGTTACTTGTTTTTTAAAATATTAATGGCTAAAAGCTTTTAGAATAATTTTTTTTACAGTATAGACACATTTCATTATAAAAAAAATCTCATTGATAGCAAAATTTAAATCTTTATTAAATATTATCTCGATTTACATTAAATACTGTCAGATTATAAATAATTAAGTGCATACATTGAACCTCTGTTGACCTCTACCAAGTAAATGTATCATGCTGTTTGACCCCTTTGCTAAAAATGTGGTGTACACACATGAATGCTGAATTTATTATATGAATACATATCAATAAATAAATTTTAATTCTTATTAAAACAGATTTAAATAAGGTACAAATAAGATTTTGTAAGTATAATATTAAATAAAATAATTACAACCCATCACAATTAAAATAGTATCTTTATATAACCACACAATGGCCCATACCTAAACTGTGTAGTATACATCCCTTACCCCTTAATAACTGCTTTTCCCCAGGGCATGCATCCGTCTTTGTGCTTGGTTGTACTTACGGCGCAGTATAAATCCCGGCCATTTGGATTTAGTTTTTTTGTTCCGATATTTAAGTTTGATCCCTACGTCAACATGCAAGCCATGATAAATGTTAAGGGAGGATGAGCAACATGTAAAGGCCAACTCAGACAGCGTCGTAAGACGTAGCCCAACGTGATTCATCGTCAGGGACAGTCTTAAGCCGCCGTGAGAAATATTAAACACGTTTTAATATTTTACGACGCGACTGCCCCCAACGCAAACCATCGCGTCTGCGTTTAACTCACACAGACCCAACACGACAACAAATCATGTTGGGCTGCGTCATACGACGCTGTCCGAGTTGGCCTTAAAAGTCTCTAGCATTACGATGACATGCACAACATGTTACAAACACATAGTTTCTAATGAATACTTGAACCAAACACTTGTAATGCCCATATTTTAAATTTTCTGGCATTCATTTGAATATTCAAATCTCATTTATTTAATTATGCAAATTCAATGATATTATTAGCTTTGTGGGACTTGTACTTGACAATATCGAGAGCTGAAAGCCAGAAAATCAATGATAGGATACTTTTTGAATGAAAATGAGTATGAAAACTTTACAAGACTCGTATATCATATGATATTAATACATAATGGAAGCTTCAGTAACATGCAATGAAATGAATAACATCACAGACTATACAGAACTACAGAGGGCCTCCTAAAAAAAACTACATTAAAAATTTAAAGATTCATGTAGTGTTCTTTTTTAATATAGGAAAAAATTAAAAATTGAAAACAAAAATCCCTCAGTATTACAGTAAAAATATTTATGCTTTTGTATGGCATCTTACAATAAGTGTTAACTAATATTTGCAATGCTAATCAGTTTTACTAAAAGCTATCTAACATCTTGAAGCCTGGATCTCAAGTGTTCAAATGCCTGCTATCCATTGACTGGCTGAGATGTAGAACATGACCTATAAACTAAACATAGACTTTAGAACATAATACTGTATGAAATGATTACGACAGGACCATGTGGAAAACATCACTAAGAGCTGAGTAAATGAATGTTACATAATCAATTTGAGTTTTAAAGACAAACCTGGATTTTCCGGCAACTCTATAATGTCAGCCTGCTGCGTCGGATCGCATCTGTATTCCTGTAGAGACTTGATGATGTGAATGCCAACGATTGGTTTGCGACCGAATGCACGATGATCACGGATTTTGAGATTCATTGGAGGTGTGTACAGTTCCTCCTTTGGCAACATCTGATAAAATAGATTTATAACCAACACATTACAAAACAGGGTTTTGTTTCTTTATAAAGAGTAAAATATGATACCATAGCAAAAGTCTATAAATTAATTTAAATAAATCGAACTAAAGCTCATAATAAGCACCAAAAACAACCCATATTAAGAGCTGTAAGACCACATACTTTTAAGCAATTTGTTTTGAGAGTCAAGTACACATTAAAATCAGGATTAGGAATTATACATTGGGAACCTGTCTGTGCATTATGGGTATTTACTTACCACTTCCATGAACAACAGTGGTGAGTCAAAGTTGGGGTTCTTATTTGTGTTCTTGATGATCTTTGACTCGATGATCTTTCCTCCGACCTCAAACTCTATGCTTGGTGATGTGACTGATGCTAACTGGAACTTCTTCATGTTACGCACACCCCATGAGAGAATTTCTACACCAGTACGTTGCATGACTGGTCGAATACCATTTGGCACCAAATACAGTTGCCCTCGCATCGGTGGCATGAAAGGAAGATCTGTGTTGTCGGCCTAAATCACAGGAATAAAGATATCATAAACCAACGAATAGCAAAAACACAATTAAGTCTGAAATAAATGTTTTGTTAGATGCCAATAAATTTGATAAACTCTGCATTTATTTTTCCTGTGCTGTTTTGTTTTTTGATTCTTTGAAATATCATCTTTCAGTCCTAGCACACTCCCATGCATGTGTTATTCTTTTTCTATTTTAAACCACTTGTTTAATATGTTTCCTTTTTTACTCTCCTTCACAAATTATCTATTTTTTTCACTTACCAAGAAAAGTTCAAAGGATACAAGGAGTTCACCAGCTTGGTCATCACCTTTGTACAACGGCAACCAATATAACTTAGCAACGCGAGGATCAGAGCCTTCCAGCTTCACCAATGGTTTTGTCACGGCACGTCCAAGGAATTCCGGACTTCCCTACAATGTTAACAAAATAGAGTCATACATTATCAATGGTTCTGTTTGTTTTAAAATATAATTGTGATGACTATATTTGGCAGTGATATTATCAGATGGTTTTCACCAACACCAGACAAGCATTGAGATAGAACCCACAGGGAAGAAGAAAAACCAAGTCACTCAAGAAAGAGCTGAAGGAGGACTGTGGAGGATGAGGCATGTAGGGCAGGGAACTCTCTGGACCAACTCTAGAAAGGATAGCCCAAAACAGAGTGCAATGGCATGCTATTTCCAAGGACCTATACTCCACAAGGAGTTGAAGGGAATAAATAATATATGGCAGTCCAGCATATGGATATGGAAGTGGTATGCACCTTGACCTGCGACACTCCTTCTGACATCACAGCTAATCGCCCTTTAGCCAGAGAGGACCAGTAAACCTGACAACGGTTCCTGAAATACTGTCACTTTAATAAAACAATTATTCTGGTAAAAACAACTGTATTTTAATTTTAAGTATCACTTACAAATGTGTCATAGTCGAAGACCTCAACAACTATAACTGGAGGGTTTGCAGCAATCATCTCTGGACTGCCATAGAGATCTAGCTCCTCAAAGATGAGGGTTTGGTCCCAGGTAGGGCACAGTGTTGACTTGATGACCTCTGTTTTCTGACTGCGAGATGAGAATGCCACATAACAATATGGATCTGAGGGAAAATTTATAAATATTCTGTATTATTAATAATAAGCTCTAATGAATTTGAGAATCATAATGTACGATGCATAAATATATGCTAATGTGATACATCAAGCAAAATAATATGTAAGCGTGGACTAGGTTATAGTTGATATTGTATTAAATCACTCCTTTTACTAAAAGCATGATTTACATACAATCGCTACATGCTATCACTGATAGCTTTTGGTGATACTAAGTGGTTGGTCAAATCGGGGCACCTTCCCGATTGTATTGGGAACTGCTACGCAGTATGATTGCACTTAATACACTGTAGACTTTACCCATTTATTACTTTTGAGTAATCTTCATGCAAAATAGATAACGTAAGCCTTACTGTAGGTCCTAGGCTGAACTTTCTGTGAAGTCTAGCCATCACAAAATCAGCCTACAGTGTGTTTGGAAGGTGGGAGAAGGAAAGGAAAGGGTGATACAGCATTTCTTACCTGAAAAGCTGTCACTATCTGACGCAACCAAATCTCTTGCTTGGTAGACATAAGCTCGCAACTGGTATTTGTAATTCTCTGGCAAATACACAAATTTTATATGTTAGAATTCAATTTTAAATAACCTAAATCTAATTTGTGATAATTTAAAGTTTATATATCGTTTCCAATAATAGGAATCAAAGAGTAAGTGTTGCACACTAAAATATTTGCAACATTTGGCCAACAAAAATTTGCCTTTTTTAAACCAAACTGACCAAATATCTTGAAATCTAGGGTCACCATTTTTTTTGCAAAAACAATTTTTTTTTACTGAGAAGCCAAAAATAGTTTCAAGGCCTATTTTGAAGCTATCTGAAATATATACATGATACCTTAATCATTAATATTAACTTATTGGTTATCATTATTATAAAGTTGTCATGTCCAGCAGTTATCTATAGGATTTAACTTGTAATAATAAATTGAATGTCAAATTACTTTCAAAAGTTAGGAACATTCTTGGAGCTGAAAGTCGTTTCTCCTCTTCTTTATCTTTATCCTTCTTGCTTTTCTTCTCATCGTCATCCTTAGAGAAAGTAAAATCTCTTCATTAGCAAACCTAACTACAAATTCATTTCGTTATTACAAAAACCAGCCCGACTCTATAATTTTTTTCAAGATTCCATTTATTGTCATATACAAGATATTTGCTTTCCAGAGCTAGGAATACACAAAAATATGCATACAGATTAAATTACAGGACAACAATAAATATAAAATTCTACAGTGCAAAATATATTAAAATTACAGTTCAATTAAAATATACAATATATGCAGTACAGTGACAGAAGACCAAAACAAGTTGCATACAGTAGACGTAAATGAGTAGAATTGTTATTGACGTGAGAGATGAGATGAGACTATCTGGTGAACACTTTGTTAAATAGGTGACAGGCATAAGGCAAAAATGAGTTTTTATACGTTTTTTTTTTTTACATTAGATTGGTAAATCCTACCTGATCTATTAAAATGAATATACTTATTTAGTGGATGAGTATTGTCAGTAATAATTGAACCCATTTTTTAAGCACACTTCTGTCACAAAGATAATTTATACTCTCAGCATCTCTGCCAATGATTTTCCTACTGCTTTAGCTATTTTCGTTATTTGATCATTATTTTTCTTCACTTGGCAACCAGGCAATAGAGCAAAATCATAAAATAGATTTGATGACACCCTGATAGAAAAACAAAGTGTATCCTGACCAACATTAAATTTGTTAAGCTTCCTAAAGGAAGAAAAGTTGTTGACTAGTTTTTGAGTACACAGATTGAGTATGTTTACTCCAACTCCAATTAGGATTAGCATCAATGATAATACCAAAGTATTTATGTTCTGATGTTCTTTCAACAACTGAGCCATTAACACTAAGTGGATAAACTACAGTTGAGTTACAGCCTGGTGCTTAGAATACTTGCTCTCAAATCCCATAATGCCACAGGTTCAAACCCTGTGTCATCTCAACTCACTTAACCTAGCAATAGTATACAGCATCATATTACTGCATATATTTAAGAGAGCATCTGAATATTAGGCTAATATTCTGATATGAGAGTCAATCACCCTTTATAAGTATGGTTTACATTATTTTTTTTAAAGGATACTTAAAATTTGAAATGTAACTTACTTTTTTAATTAGTATTATTAATTGTGCTTGTACAGTGCATACAGCTAGCCTCTAGGCCTATGTGCTTTCCAGTAAATTCCAGAAAAGGAGAGCAATTAAAAGGCAGTTGCCAGGAAAAAAGTCAAAAGCAGGACAGAAATAGAAACAAAAACTAATCAAAATGTTAATGTTAGTGTTTTTTAAATGTTATTTTGGGGAATTTATACAAACACATAGAGTAAGAAAATTGTTTATAGTCAATGCAGTACTCACACTTTCGAAGTCCTTAGGAAAGCAGTATATAGAAAAAATATTAATACTAATACTGAGACTTAAAATTTTTTGCTTTACATAAATTAAGTACTTATGAAAATGATTTTCATAGACCTATCATTAATATTTGTTTATAGGCATTGCACAAAAAATGCAAAACAAACAAAAAATAATTCCATACCCCAAGACCTTCCAACGCAAATACGGCTGATGCCCCTGGGGATTCTGCAACCATCTTGCGATGCCAACGACGACGTCGGCACATATCCATCTTGCGCTCAGTACCATGGAACTTCATGTTGAAAAGTGGAGCGTACTCCCAGCCTTCTCCTAGAGCTGCTTTCTTCTTAGCCTAAGAGTAATATCAATAAATTATACTAATTAATGATACATATTATATTTTGTTGCTGTTGGTGTAAAGTGCAAGGGATGGAATATTGTTTATTATTATGTTTAGAAACTCTCAATTGTTAAGGTTTAGAGTAATAGAATCTTGCTTGATAAAATATGAACAATTCTGTGTACTGGCAATTATAAAATAATGACACATGTTCAAGTGTGCCTGTGCAATACATTATCAAAACAAGGTTGTAAAAAGTAGTATTGCCAGGGCCTTCTACCTATATATTTGGTTAACAAAACCAAAACATATGGTCAACGTGCTTTTTCTGTTCAAGCTCCTTCTCTGTGGAATTCTCTTCCTTTTTCCGTAATTCGCCTAATTTATATACTTTTAAGAAGAACTTAAAGTTTCAAATTTTTGAGAAATGCTACTGAGTTTGTTTTCTCCTGCGCCTTTGATAATTTTTTGAATTGGCGCTATATAAATGTTTATTATTATTATTATTATACACAGCATGGGATAATAGGGCATATAAATGCATTTATTTGCCAGCTGCATGTAGCTTCGTTCCTTGCCTGTGGATGCACACAGTGTTATATACCGAGCCCTTTTTTTTACATGGTAGATGAATTGTACCTAACAGCAAGTTCATAGCTATGCTGAATAACTCACAAAAGGAGGCAGCCAAGCTTAATTGCCTCTTGTACCATTGGGCCCTTTGTCACATGATTGCAATTTTTAACCAAAAAGCACTTAAAAACATCTTGGTATCATTCTATTTAATTAATAATACCTGATGTGCTGATTATAATCATAATTTTGGTCAATTGTGGACATCATTTTTAAAAATCAGGAAATTAAAAGAAGATATATACAATAATGAACAATCACTAACATATTTGATGTGCTAATAATATAATAATTATTTTATCAATCAATTGTGAACCTTAATAAGAAAAACTTCGAAGCAATTTATAGAGAATTCATACAAGAATTGAATAAAAACCAAACACCAAATTTAAAAATCATCTGTAAATGTAAAATCAACCTACAAAAATGCACAAGTCAAAAGAAAACAAGTGATTAAATCCAAAAATCTAAATTATATAAAGGATGCATCTTAAATTATATCAGAAAATATTTCTTTAAAAAAATTGCATTCCTGTATGTTCATGTCTAAATGATGCCTTTTTTATGGAATGAAACAATGCTCTACAAACCTAACTATCATTATGGAAGTAAGGTAGTGGACTTGTTATCATGCAGAAAAAATCTGGGTCTCTACAGGATTTGAACCCAGAAAATGCATTTAGGAAGTAAAGTACCCATAGATCACAACATGAACATAATAAGAATACAACTTTATAGAAGAAATATTGAAGCTAGACTGTGAAAACTCAGAGGAAGACAACCTGTGGAATTAAATAATTAGAAAGAAAAACTTGTGATTCATTATAGAAACTGTGATAAGCCAAAAAAATGGATGACTTGAATGTATTAAACATAAGAAAAATGTGACATGACTAAATATGGATGTGATGAACTTAACCCACTAATGATACAGTTTACAGAGGCATCAGGAAAGAAAAGGTAGCTTTTCCCAACTATTAATTTTCTTTGACAAAAAACTGATGTATGCCCATATTTAGTCATGATGTGCCTAAATATAGTCATGGTGTGATGTCATCATGACCATATTTAGGCATGTCTCATGTTTTTTGTCAAATAAAATTTTATAGCCTGGAAGGAGCTTCAGCATGACAGTAACATACAGTGTAAACTACTGCCTAGTACCACCTTCATATCAGCTAGACTAATTAGGTGCTATATCCATCAAACTAAACACTGACCACCATACAGAAATCTATTCAGCAATGCAGAGCCTGATACGAGTGAGAAGAGGAGTTTATAACAATCACAGTGACTACTAGTCTTTCTATCTTACCAATCAACAAACCTCATCCATTACACAAACACCAAAATAAAATTTTTAAAAATACAATAAATAAATACATGAATGTATGTACAAATATATGAATGAATGCATGTACACATATATGAATGAATGAATGAATGAATGAAAGAATAAAAGGAGTAAATGAAGAATGAATACATGGTGGAATGAATGAATAAACGATGGACTTAATGAATGAATTAATCAATGAATGACTGCACAAGGAATAAATGAAAGCATGAAAGCAAGAATGAATGAATGAATGAATAATGGAATGAATGATTGAACAATGGAAGAATGACTGAACAATAGAATGAAAAAATGAACGAATGATGGAATGAATGAATGAATGATAAAATGAATGGATGAATGAATGAACGATGGAATGAATGAACGATGGAATGAATGAATGCATGAATGAATGAATGAATGAATGATGGAATAAATGAATGATGGAATGAATGAATGACAGGAAGGAAGAATGAATGAATGGTGAAATGAATAAATAAATGATTGAATGCAATAAATAAATAAATAAATAAATCCCAAAGTAAAATGTTAAAATAAAAATTATCAAATATTCATTGAAATGGATTTTTTTTTAAATATATTAATTACCTACATTTTTAGTTTATTGTATTGTAATGTGTTTAAAATTATATTTGAAATTAATGTTCATTAACTATATTGGATTCTTACTATTTATTCAATTTCAAAGAAGATTTGATACACATTTTATTTGTACATTAATATTCTTACACTTTCATCTTCCTCCTCACTAAATGCCACTTTTTCATCTTTCATGAAATCTGGCAAAAATCCTCCCTGAATCCATACAAAGAACCAGATTTATTATTAGCTTTATTTTACGCTATATCTAAACAAATATGACGCTTATAAAATTTACTTAATTAAAATAAAATAATTACATAATAATAGTACTATTATTATTTTATTTACATTCCACCAACATTATTATAATCATTTTAAAATTTATTGAATTGTTTAATGATTTGGAAAACAAATCAACAAAAATATTAGCTTTATAATGTTAAACATTTTTGTATGATCATACATATTTTTCAATTTTTCGATTTGTCTGAAAGAAATTGTCCAACTTCAATTTATACTATATAGAATGCAATAAAATTTTTATCTTATCTTATCTGATCTAACTAAATCATTATTTAATTTTAATGATTAATTATATATTATAAGAAAAATATGATAGAAAAATAAGTTTTGAATAAAATTATTTTATACTTCAGTGAATTATGTTGTTTTTCGCATTCATTAAGATTGCATTCCTAACCAACAGTACCACATTCATTGCATCTGTGTTGCAAATTCTTGCAAATGTTTATAAAATAATTTTATTGCAAATAATAACACTGCTGAAGTACATACCAACAGATCATGAAGAGAAACACTCTTGGGCTTGCTAAAGCTAGATATTGCACTATAAAAAATCTTTTGACAAAAAAATATTAATGATAATGATAGTGTTTATATCATCTAACAGGGCAGAGGCTGGTATCAGCATTAGGGTAAAGACTTAATATTCAGAATTTTGAATAATAAATCACAATTCCAATAAAAACTCAATAAACATTTTTATTTTTTTTGATAACCAACTTAGGCAAACTAACTTGGAGCTGCACCCCCTTCCCCCACCCCAGCCTATGCCCATGTTAAAATAATGATTATTTGTGTGTTGATGAATGCCAATGCGTGCATATGTCAATACTATTATAACACAGGAATTCCTCAAAATCAAATTAATACTCTGGCAACCATCAAGTTATCAACTATGATTGAAATAATGGAAAACAAATGAATGAAAAAAAAAACAAACAAAAAAACTATGGAGTTGTATCAGTAAAAACTTAAAAGGTGTTAAACAATTTATGACAAAATATTATTTTGTAAGAAAATGTGAAGATTGAAAAACAGAAATATACAATGACGTAAAAAAAAAAATATTTTCCCCAAAATTGCATGTCAAACACCTGTAATTCAGAATCAACATCATCATGTTAGTACACAATATTGGAAACGCCAGGGATTTACTCGAAAAAGTTTCCAGAAAGAAAATGGGATTTACTCGAAAAAGTTTCCAGAAAGAAAATTAGTAAAAAGTTAACTTTTACGATGTTGGTAGTTGATCTTTGTAGTTATATTATCCAACAATTTTAAGCAACTACATAAAACTCACATGAAAAGCCATCTTAGAATTGTGGGGGTATTGGAGGTTTGCAGAAAAGACAAAAATATATATTTTTGAAATTTAAACATGAATAAACATATTTCCATATTCATCTTTAAGTTTTGTTAAGTAGACAAATTCAACGAAAAAATATAAAAAGTTGATTGATAAATTTGAAAAATATGACTGTGATAAATAATTATTATAGCCTTATTTCTCAATAAAAATACAGTGTGAATTTTGATGTCTTCAAAAACATATGGAAAAATATTGCCAGAACCGAGTACATAAATATGATGGCAGATGCGGTCTTTACATACAATATAGGAATGGTTGACAAAGAATTTGGAAAAAAGATGACATACTAGGAGAAGAAAAGAGGGGGACTTATGTTGAAACTCAAAATTCTATTAAAACTTGGAACAAACGTGCTTCAATCTAAAGCTATTTTTTTTTTAAAAGTTGGTTGCATAAAATTCCTATAAAAATTTTTGAGAAAAAAAAAATGCAAAAATAAATTGTTGACAAAATTCTATCATGCTCAGGATACGTACAGTTATGTATTTGAAGAAAATATATGCCTTTGAGAGGTAATAAGTAAAGAACAAGTGGAATGAAAAACAACAACAAAATAAACATTTAAACTTTAGGCTTTGTTGAATGAATGGTACCTGGAATTATTTTATGCTAATGGACAACAGCAACCAATGTAAATGACCATGGTGCAAGATTTGGTTTGATATGCTAGGGATGACATGAGTTGAAGACATATACAACTGCAAATTTATGAGATATGATGAACCTAAAATTTTCTTATGGGATGATGAGAAGAGCCTCCAACTATATTAAATTTATGACTAACAAGTGTCTATAATTATATACAATCTCTTAAGATGCTTAATACTAAATCTTTATGTACCCAACTATTACTATCTTTAGTTCATATGAAGAGAATTATATGAAGAAAAGAGGTTAAAATGTTTCTGATGTTTATAGGTTGTGCTGACCTATGACCATAAATGAACCAAGTGTGACATTTGTATCTGAAGCTAGAATATAATACAATAAATAAAAAATAAAAAAAGATTTAAAAATATTAAGCTAATTGTCAAATGAGATCATAGAAATTTGAAACAGTAGATATATATATAGCATTATATAACATAAGTAATTTAAAATGCATCAAAGAATTTTTTTAAAGTTGGTTTATTTTTCTAATTAAAAAAATTATATTACTTTAAAAATGGCTGAAAAAATGCATTTTTTTTGCAATATATCACTAATTACCTCAACTGCTTTTGGATCTGCATTGAGGAATCTGTTGCGTGCCCACCGCCTTCGACGGCACAGATGGTAAGTCTTTTCCACCGGCCCGTAGTTGCCCAGGGTGGCTTCAACGCAATATTCCCATCCTGCAGAAAAAAAAACAAACAAGTTTTCCATTAGATATATGAAGTAAACCAAATTGTACAAGAAAATATATTTTCATTGAAAATACAAATTTTTAAAGAGTTTAGACGAATACAATTCTTGAAAGGGTGCCATTGTAGGAAGCTTCTTAGGCCCTCAATCTCATTAGTATTTGGTATGGGGTCCTGGGGATCTAGCTGCACTCATGATGTTAAATGTAGCAGCAATTATGTTAAAAATGAATAGAAAAATGATAAACCTTCTTCATCCACTGCTCTGTTAACATCAAGGCACCAATCGTCCTCCCATACCCATCCCTCCGGGCAAGTGACTTCATCACGTGCGGTTGTTGCGTCACCACGCTATAGAGAAAATTAAATACAGTGTAATATAAAAATAATACAAATTTAACATTACAAAATTTGTCATTTTCATCACAGGTAGAATATGCAGATAATATATTTTAGATAGATTTTATAATTTATACAGCTTGGTACTATAAAAAATAATGCAAATTTAACATTACAAAATTTGTCATTTTCATTACAAGTAGAATATACAGATAATATATATTAGATAGATTTTATAATTTATATTATAGCTTGGTACTATAAATATAATACAAATTTAACATTACAAAATTAGAATGTACAGATAATATATTTTGGATAGATTTTATAATTTATATAGCTTGCTTTACAACAACTACGAAATATCAATGTTAATTTTAAAAATGATATTATATATTGTCACTCATTATGGAAATTATCAGTGTTACCATCATCTTTAAAATCATACTCATAGTGTAGTAATGAAGTTTTCCCAGATACTGTTTAACAAATAAATGGGCTTTTTTTATGTACAGAAAGTTCTACCCTGGTAACAACCACTTGCCAACTAGATAATCTCGGTTGGCAGTTCATCTAAACAGTTCTCTGGGGCCCACATGGTTTAATTCTCACTGTAACCTACATTTTTTTGCCCAACTAGCTTTACTACAAAAAAGAGTCTTATCAAGGTCTTCATTTTTGTCATTACTTCAACTCTTTCTCCCTCCCCACCCCCCCCATCCTCCTCCATTTTTAAAACTACCACCTCCTCTATTTGGCCATTATCTTTACTCTATGACGAGACCATTTCAATCTTACCACATCTGTGTAAGGTGTGGTGGCAGTCCCCCATTGCCCGCCTGGTATATTCCTAGCCTCGCACTCAAAGACGTCCTCCAGGAACTTTGTCTGTCCAGCATCGGCATCGTACAACAGACTATAAAAACAAAATAAAACATGTAAACAAGTTAAAAATATTTTAAACAATAAATTCTTGACTAATTGATTCATTAAACAGTGATTAAATAATAATAAATTGATAATGATTGATTAAACGGTGATTGATTATGCAATAACTAGTTGACTGATTTAACAATTGAGAGTGACTAATTAAAATTTGTTGATTAATTGATCGACCAATACAGTAAATGGTTGATTCTCAATACAGTGACTGACTGACTAATTACTTAATGGATGATTAAAATAGATAGATAAAATACTAATTTACTGCTTGATTAATTTTTTGACTAATTGATTAAGAGATTGATTATAGATTAATAAATCTTTTCCTTCGATAGGTCAAGTGTGATCCAAGCTCATGGTGCCACAATTGCTATATTAATCGATATATTAATTAACCTTTTTGCTATATACAATAAGATTAATAACTATGCCTATTATTAGTATCATTATACCAAGAATAAAAGAAAATGATGATGATGTTGATGATGATAATGATGATAATATTGATAAGAATGTTGATTAAGATAATATTGATAATCATATTGATGATGATGGTGATAATGATGATAATAGTGATAATATAACATATATATAATTATTGCATGCATATATCAGACAAAAAAAATATATATATTTATATATATATATATATATATATATATATACATACATACATACACATATACCCATATTATTCCTATGTTTTCATTATCCATACTGAAACTACATTTATAAAAATAATTTACTTATGGCTCTCCATTTGTAATTATAAAGCATTAATTATTAAAACAATCCCAGAGTGCAATGCAATTGAAAGCATGTTAGTTCCAATGACACTAGACGCCCCCTCCTACAATGTCAGCGTGCACTTCACAAATGCATTGCTACGCTAGCTAGAATAAAGAGGCAGCTAACCCTTCTGTGGTTTCCTCTTTATCCCCTTTCTTTTTCTTTTTCTCTTTCTTTTTCTTTTTCCTTTTGCTACCTACTGTCATAACCACCATGTTTTTTCTATGAATCAGACAAGTGACAATATGTCATTGAAATGGTTAATCAAAAAAACTAACTTGCATAATTGTGATGCATTAAGTAAAAAGCATTAAAAAATGTGTGCATTCTATTCGAACACTTTCTCTAGAAAATAATATGTTCTAAAAAGAGATACCATTCAAACTGAGCTAATTTGCATTCCATGCAAAAAATTTTTTTTTTAAATTCGTATATAAAAAATGAGCTGCCTGCTGAGCCCTATGAAGATAAGAGAACCCAAACAGTGAATCCAAAGTTTTTGGTTCAAATCCTGATAAGGCATTTATTTATTTATTTATTTTATTCTTTTTAAAATTTTAGTCAGACTTTATCTAATATTATTATTTTTCAATATCAAATATATAGAGTATTTAATTGTATTCAATTTGTTTGAAAAAGAAACAAGTTTGAAACCATCAACCTGAACCACCTATTCAGCCTTCAACCAAATGTAAGGCAATGCATATTCAAACTTACCTTAATTCTGGGCTGACAAACCAATCTCCTGCCCACCTCCACCCTTCAGGGGGCTTAAACTTTTCTTTGGGAAGTTTTATCTACAGAAAAACAGACAAACTGTTTTGTCAAACAATATCAATCATTCTTGTCCAAGTATAAAATAAAAATGAATAAACAAACACATACATATATTACAATGGACATTTTAGTACCAATCAAACTTAACAAAGAATATATGAAGTAAATTGAAACAAATGACTTATCAGCCATTAAGCAAAGGTTAGTATACTTACGTCACCACTTGCATCAGAGAACTTAGGTCTTGGCATACCTTTCGTTGTCCAGTCTACTATAGGTAGATTGATTTGGTTTTCATACTGAGACAGAAATAAGTAACATTTTAGATTGTATATGTTATATTGCATTGGACATGGTCATGCATCAAGATTGAATGTATCTCGATGGATGCATGTATCTACACAGCTAGGCATCTATATAGTAACATTAAGCACTGATCAAAATGGGTTTACCAATCAATATGATTAGGATTACGTGTCTAGAGAGGCACATGTATCTTGATAGGTCTATGCATTGACATGAGTCTGAGTTTGTGTATCTACAGATGGGTCAATGAAACTAAATGGATGACTCATATAGATGGACAAACCTATATCTACGTTATCTAGTTAGGTCTACACATCTAGATGGGTCTACGCATCTGCATGGGTCTACGCATCAACATGGGTCTAGTATCTAGCATGGTCTACATATCAACATGAGTCTACCTATCTAAATCTCTACACACCTACATGGGTCTACATCCGCACAAGTTCACGCACCAATGAGTCTACGCATCTTCATGGTTGGGTGTACACAGAGAGATGGAGTAGTGCATGTACATGGTTTTATGTATTAAAATATGGTTTACATATCTAGATGGGCCTACTGTAGGTATATTAACATGAATATATGAATCTTAATGAGTGTACACATCAAGATGGGTGTGTACATTTACATGTCTAGGTATTTAGATGGTTCCACATGCTCTGGATATAAGTATACATATGTAGATGGGTCTATGCATATGAGATGTGTCAAAGCATTCAGATGTGTCTACATACTCAATCAAATAACAAATTTATTCTCCAAACTTTCTCATGTACGATATGTATATACACATTTTAAAATGCATCAGCACTACAACCATAATATATTTACATTAAATACTAAAACATATTTTAAATAAACATATATTGAACTTACAGTTTCTGCGAATACTGCCATGCTTCCATCAGTCTGCTCATTCTGCCAATTGCCCTCGTCAGTCTCTAGGCCAAGCCAGAGCTTCATGCGAAGCATACCAGGCAACTGATCCGCACCTAGGGCTACATCAGCCTTGGATCCTGGGTACTATCACCAAAAAGAATAACAATAATATTATGTCAAAGTAAGCCATTTTTAGTATATAAATAACGTTAATAGGTAAATATTCTTTGACACTTAAGCCAAAAGTAAACTTCAAGTACTGTACTAATATAGTTTCGACCAACTTTGTTGGTCCTCTTGAGGTGAATAATCTAACGTGTTAGTTTGCGAGAGTGAAATGAACTAACTTATGTTAGGTCCTTCACTTGCAGTGGACCAATGAAGTTGGTTGAAACTATAGTGGTCCATGAAGTTTACTTTTGGCTTATGTATCAAAGAAAATTTACCTAAATATTAGAAGCCAAATGAAATTATTTTAACAAAATGTGAACAATGTATTTACTGTCTTTAAAGAAATGCTCACAAACGTTTTCAACCGAAGGTTTTCTCAAATGAATATATAGGCATACATACATACATATATAAATTAGTTATACTGTGTAGCACCATGAATACAATATAAACAAATAGATAAATATTAAAATAATAACAGGGACATTGTTTGAAGTTTTGCATAGCGAAGTAATAATATATATTAATGCCTGCGGTACACCACGTAGATATATTAACCAGGGATTTAATAGGGGTTACAATATGACATATATACAACATCTGGAACACAATTTCTTCATTCACAAAGCAATAAAATACATATATACACAATTAAAAAACTGTATTAATGGACCTTGTAGAAGGAAAAGGGAAAAATATAAATAGTTATTTAAGCACATTGCCGCTGATGTAACCCATTTAAGCTCCATGAAATTAAAAGTGACAGATTAACTCAACTTGGAATACATGTATACGACAAAATTACCGTAAATACTTGGATAAGCGCCACTTATAACATTATTAGAGGCTTTAGTGCGCCGCTTAGTCGAGAGCAGTGCTTATTCAAGAGTGGCGCTTATAAAAAAATATTAGCGTGGCCCTTATTACCCACATAGCTTGGTTTCCATACAATTGCTACATGCTATCATCTACAGCTTTCAGTGATGCTGATTGATCGATCAAATCATGGAGCCTTATGATTGCGTCAGGAACTGCTATGCAGTACACTGTAGCAACAGTGTTCCAATCTTAAGAAAACCAGGCTTATCTCACGTATTCCCATAGTTCAGTAGGCCTATCATATGTCCTACGTCATCGTAAATAAACGTTTATAAAGAAATGATTGTGTCTTCATTGTATTTATTTTTTTTAAACACTTTATATACATTATTTAAAACCCTGTTTCTCAAAGTGTTTCATTACACACAGGGTAAAATTATACTCTTGATTAAGCGCTGCGGCGCCTATTCGAGAGTGGCGCTTAGCTAAAAAAAATCAGGTTAGGTGCGGCGCATATTCGAGAGTGGCACTTATTCAACATTTACAGTACACTCAACATAAATGGTTAGAGAAAATACAGGGGAGATCCAGAGGTGTCCAAAAGGGGGCTGAAAGTGGGGCCGATCAAGATAACACCATCCTAGGAGGTGTAAAATAACCTCTGAGGCGTTTTGGGCGATCTATTTTTTCATTTTCTTTTCTTTTTTTTAACTTTCCAAATTTCCGCCCCTGAAATAGAAGTACAGGTTGCAGAGCTACTGTATATCAAAGCTGTACCTAGGTAAGGTGGTAAGTATTTTACTCCCAAGTCCCACAACCCTACATAGCTACAGCTCTGAAACAGGTAAACCGCTGTTGAGGCTGACACATAACTGTAGGTGAAATGTAAGTTTATGATTATTTTTTTAATCCAGCAAATTTGATATATTTTATTTGAAACAACATTGAAACAATGAGCATAAAAGCAATACAAAAGCAGATTACTTTAGAAAATATCAAAAAAGCAATAAACAAATCAATGTGCAAAATAAAGTAAAATAAAATTTAATAACATATTAAAGATGAACTTTCTGTCAAGATAATTGGCAAAAACTCAAAAATTAAATTAAAAACCAGTGAGCATAAAAGCAATACAAAAGCAGATTACTTTAGAAAAACAAAAAAGCATTAAACAAGTAAATATACAAAATAAAGTAGAATAAAATAAAACGAAGTTTAACAATAATATTAAGTACACGATAATGGGGAAAAATTCAAACTCCACATTTATGGTACAACATAGCAATATCAATTTAAAGCTACAGAGCTGAAGTCCACAGCACAAAAGTCAAATTTGAAGAATCAATGCAAACACGTGCAGCTGTTTGTATATTAGCTCGGAGAAAACAGCTTCATTCAGGTCTGTTTTCTCATTAATATGTTACTTATTAGCAATTATAGTAGAAACAGTACAACAGGTGCCACATATACCAATTAAAACCATTATTACTTTGGCAACTGTTACAGTGGTTTGATTGGGCATATATACCAATCATATAATACAGAGATAATAACTTGGCTTGGGTATTTTATTTGGTCTGATAAAAATTAAAAATGCAGATTTCAAAAAATTAATTTCAAAATACATCCTTGGAATTTTAAGGCTTTAAAGAATATGTGTAAACAATTAGGTAGGTTCTTGCTAGAGTGTGCTTATATATATTCCTCTCAATGGGGTTCAAGTTTTTCTCAAGAGGTATATAAACACTTCTGAAGAGTTTGTAAACCTTAAAATCCATGTGAGGAGGAAGAGGGACTAAGCAACAGTTGCCATAGTAATTATGAATTGTGCATTTGGGATTGCTATGGCAATCATACCCCAAGTGGTGTTTTTTCATCTGGTTTCTTTTCCTCTTCTCCAGGTTCCTAAAGAAAAAGTTTTAAAATATACCCAACAACATCAATTAAGCCCTACATGTCATAATATCATCAGCTTTTTTTAAATAACAGATATTAACATGTATATTTTTTAACAATTTTAAAACAATGATAAAACTAATAATGACAGAAGTTATAAGAACCATTAAAAAAAAAAAACAATATCATTGGTTTTCATTTCAAATTAATTTTTATATTGATGAGTTTTCAGGTTCATGCTATCACAAATTAAAATCTGATATATTATGACATTTAGGTAAGATAAAACCAAGAGAAAAAATTGTGGAGTACATGCAAATAAAAATTTAAAAAATGAATTTTTTTTTTGTACTTAAGAAATACTGTGCAAACCACACCTGACACAAATATTTAAAAATATATATAATTGTATTAATATATTTGCATTTATAAGTTAAACTAACACTATTACTACACATATGTACATCATGTACATTCATGTTATTTTAATTGCTGGTGGCATTTGTATAAAAAATGTATTAATATGTAACCTCTGGAAATTTATGACAATTTATTTGTTTTTTAATATTTTTCTAATTAAATGATATCAGACTTCTCTAGAAAGTAATAAATTTATAGGAATAAAATAGTTAGTAGAACCTAGAATCATAAAAACAATTTGCATAATTAATGAGAAAATATTTGAAAATATGCAAACTGATAAAAAAAAAATGCTAATACTAAATAATCAAGTTTAAAATATGCTAATTAATGCAAAACATACCTTCAAAAATATACTCTGGATTTTGGCACAATAACGACCACAGGCATCAGGATCTCGGGATGAATATAAGATCTCGTAAGCAGGAATACGGTAATAGGCAATACGCGAGGACCCACTGATCATCCAAATAACCACATCTGGCATACTGTTTTGTGGCTGAAGAAAGAAGATAATAAGGCTTAAAAGAACACATATATACACAGGAATATATTCTCCACTCACTCGCATAATTTAAATGTAAATACGAAGTGAAGATGAGTTAGAGTTTTTGCTATGTATGTTTGACCATCAACAATTAATAGACATGTACACTTCTGTTTTGATAGCCTCTTATAAGCCTCAAAGATAATCTATTGGCAGCTTATTCAGAGAAAAAAATATATAAAAACTAAATTACCAGTAGTGTATTAGAAATTTATTACTTCTAGTGAGTTTGGGCCAATGCCCAACTCATTAATTAGTTAAATTGAAGAGGTAGGTCTCAATTGTTCCTTAAATGGTATAACAGAAGAAGATGAGACTAATTCTAATTGTATGAAGCTGTGTATAAGAAGGACCTTCTACGGCTCAGATATCGTATTTATTAGAATAAACAACTTGCTTTCAATAAATTCCCCCTCGAATAAACGCCACCTAAAAAACCCTTCAACAATAAATGCCACTGTTCGTTTATTCAAATAAATACGATTACCATATTATACGATTACCGTATTTATTTGAATAAATACGATTACCGTATTTATTCAAATAAATACGGTAATCGATAACTCAGAATACCTCAATAGCAAGCTCTTTCAAGATACGCAGATATCCATCAACTTCATCAAGAGCATCATTGACATCTGTGGCATTCTCACGCAATTTAGTCGCATCGATGACAATGTTGTTAAGCTCTTTTTGGCGCACCGCATATCGTTTCTTGTCAAGATCGTTGAACTTGTCCTTTATTGGGTCAAGTTCCGGAATTGGAACACTGTTGGAATACAAGTGTGTGCATGTTACTATAAACAATGAATTAACGAAGATGAATAAATGTAACCAATCAGAAACGAACAGGTCTAAATCATTAATACTTAGTTAAAACTAATCCGATTAATTCCCACTATGAAAATTAAAAACAAAAATCTTTGGAAAATCTTTTGAAACTTGAGAATAGAGAACATTTGAGGAGCAACATTTAAAAAGAAAACCATTAGAAAAAAAGGTATCAAAAATGGCAGGAAATCTTGGGAACCTTCAGGAAACAAATAATTTCTCACCTGCAGTCTGCAATCAGGGAATCAATCATTCCAATCAACTGTGCTGCTACTTCCGTAGTCGGCATTCCTGCTTTTATACTATTTCTCACATTCTTCATGTTCTCTTCCTGTATTTCATAAATAGTTCACAGTTTTTACATGATATTGAAAGAAAGGTACAGTATGTGCTTTATATTTAGCAGCCTATGCAATTAAGCACCTAGAGTAGAGTATGCATTTGGCAACATATTGAAAACGGTTTTTTAAATCTTTTTTATATATTTGTAAGTATTAAACAGATTGAATGAAATAGAATAACAAAAGATCGTTATTCATTTTTTAAAAACCATATTTATAGATGGTGACCCTGCCAGCGTATCCTAGAAGGTCAGCTGATATTCAGTGGTCCTTTTAAATAAATGAACTGATGTGATGTTTTTAACTCTTTATGAGGCTTAGGTAGTGGAGTTGATTTTAGTAGCGAGAAAAATTCCTGCTGTGACAGGAATTGAACCAACACTCTGGGATTCAATTTGACATACTAGATACACCTAGTTTTATTATGATCCTTATCAAATTTTATAATATTTTTCCGCATCAAAAATTTAGAACTGGCACTCACAAGCCGATCAATCTTATTGAGGAGCATGTTGAGTGTGTCGAGACGGAAGCTGATGTCTTCCCAATGAGAGTTGACGATCACACATGGCTTGGTGTCGGACCAAGGCAAGAAGTAGTAGTTACACCCATCAAAGACGGCATTGGTTGGCTGGGTCGTTGAAGGCTGCGGATCCGTTGATGTATCCAGGATATTACCGTAGTTTCCAATGCTAATTTCAAACTCAACCGGAGCATCTACTTCACTGATCATAGTCGCGTGGAGAAATGCACCGTAGAGTCGATACTTGCGACGACGGAGGTAGCGTTGAACAGACACCACTTCCTTGTGGTCGATTTCTGCTATTGGTATATCAGATTCCTCACCGATCTTAGTGGTTAGGCTAACCAGGACACGCCCACGGAAAGCAACACCCTCACCCTACAAAATATAATGTGTCAATTTAAATATCATTTAGGCAAAGGTAATCCTGTTATTAATAACAAAAATAATAATATATAACAATAATAATAATAATAATATATTATTATATTATTATTATCTTAGATGGAAGAGGTACTGTATATGGCCAAGTGGTTTTGGTGATGATGGCAGTGGCGGTGGTGGTAGTGGTGATGGTGGTTGTGGTGATGGTGGTTGTGGTGGTGGGGATAAATGTGGTGGTGGTGTTGGTGGGGATGAATGCTGTTGTAGTGGTGATGGTAGTGGTACTGGTAATCGTGGTTGTGGTGATGATGGTGGTGGTGATATTATAATGGTTTGGTTGTGGTGATAATGGTGGCGATGACGATGATGGCTGGGCTGGTGATGATAGTGGTCGTAATTGCGGTTGTGACAAAGTGACAAAGGCAGTAATGACAATAGCATAACATTCAAATTCCTTACAACTCCTTTGTTGAGGTCTTCATACTGGTCTGGGAGGTCGGTGAACTCTCTAGTTGACCCATAAAAGTTTACGAAGCAAGGTCCAAAGGTTGGCAAGAATCCTTTAAAGTAAAATAATGAGAATAATTAGTATTTTTTATTATCTATTCTCATTTCTTCTATATCACCATCATCTTGATCCTCATCCTTATCATAATCCTCTCTCATCATCATTTTTATCAGCTTCGTGCTACCCACCTCACCATTATCTTCAGCATTTGTTTTATTATATTCATCATTCTCATATTATCTTCATTATTATCCATATCGATATCACTGCCTCTTACTTTAGCTTATTATAATCATGATAATCAATAATCAGCAATAAAAATCAATCATCCTCATCATAAAACTAATTATCCTCCTTGCCATCATCATAATAATATAAGTGGACAGAGGGATATGCAATCAACTATTTTAGAATTGCATTTAAGAATGATTATAAAAATTCTTCAAACATTTAGTAAAAATGTGTTTATTTTTTGAAAATCATCAAATAAAAGTAATTTCCTTAAAAACCACATGCAAACTCTAGAAAAATTAAAATTGGGGTATCTTGAAAACCTGTAAGGTAATAAATCCAGTATAAACAAACCAAATGTACTGCAGTAGAACACCAAATGAATGTGGAAAAGAAATTAAAAACAAAGAAATGACAATGAAACACAATACTACCATTGTACATCAAGAAAAGAAAATAATATAGCACATGACATGAATACAAAGATACATATAAACCATCTATATAAAGAAATAAACCAACATCTGAAAATAAATATTTTTTTAAAAATAGACTTGTGTTGGTGAAGATAAAATTATGAGATAAATTCACTAATGAATTATTATTAAATCATAGTGAAATTCTTCATGCATAGGTATATTTTTTTCCAAGAAATCTAAATGTAATGAAAACATAACACCATGGAACCAGATAAATTTCTTACATTTTGATACATAATCACAACAAATATGAATCATTTAGAACTCTGTAACACTGGAAAACTCTACTACACAGTGAATTATAGTAAAGTTTATTTTAACTAAACCAAATTTGAAATCTCAAAAACATACAAAATTTGACCCAAACTCAAATACTATCTATTGTGAACACCATTACATACAAACAAATCTAAAGAACCTTAAAACCACAGCTCATGAATATTTATCAAGCTGAATATATCATCTACTCATAAATATTCAAGTTCAGTATAATACTTTATGATTATTCATCAAGGTGAAATATCATCTACTTCTATTGAAACTAAAATTTATAGTTTCCTACACAAAAGATGACAAATTTTATAGCTTAAAAAAAAAATGTGTGTACCGAAAATAAATTCAAAACCATATACATAACAATCTAGAAACTACAATCAACATGACACAATGCAAATAAACGTAATATCTACTGGACTACATGAGGAGTGATAGAAGATTGGATTGTGAAAATTGGTGTCTCCATGCTGTAGTTTCTCAATTTTACCTATCATGTTTTCATTATTTTCTAATAACTCCTCCACTAAATCATCTGCAGACATCAATAATTTGATAGAATTACAAATAAAATAATATTCAATCAGATAAGAAAAGAAAATTGTATTGCTTGGCAGATGAGTATAAAAAAATATAAATGCAAATAATTCACAAAAAGAAGACAAGATTTATACATAATAAAAATATACAAATGACAATGAAAATAAAATGGATAAACTGTTATCAAAAATGTTTGAAAGTACAGTTAGCTAAAACCACAAAGTGTTCATAATGTTAACTAAAAAGTTAAAACCTTAATGTCTTAAAATTATTTAAAATATTATAAAAGTTAAAAAACTATTAAAAACACTTTAGATAAATAATATGAAACGTTAAAAATTACAGAATGAAATAAAATGAGTTACAATTATTTAAAATGATATGAAAGTTAAAACTGTTAGAAAAACATTAAAAATTACAGTATTGCAGCAGACAATCATTTAACATTAGAATTAAACTCATGGACACTATGTACAACAAATGAGTTCCTTGTTCTACACATCTTGGGGGTCGTAGCCTAATACCAGAAACTAATTCTACAATTGTAAAATATCATAAAACTATGTCATGCAATCTGGAATAAAGGGCGGAACCAAAATTTATATTATAATGTAGATACAATTTCCTTAGTAATTTAAAATTAATTCCAAATTATATGTTTATAAACAGAAAATAAACCTTCATGTTCTGGTAAAAATTCTTCGTCGCCTGTTTCACAGATTTCATAAGAAAGAAATAGTTTATAATTTTGTAACCTAAATTTTGCTTTACTTCTACCAATATTGAGAGCAAAGCTTAGAAAATAATTAGCAATGGTATATTCAACTGTAGAAAAAAAATTTATACTGTATAATTATTGTATATAATAATAGATGGCAGTCTGGTCTCTAATGAAAATGATAAATAAACATTAATATATATGTAACATATTGTGCATATAATTTCAATTATAAATTATACTGGACCACATGTTAGAACAGGCTTGTACAGATGTCTTCATGTTTTAGAGGCTATAAAAGAGGCCTACACAAGTCGCAACTATGAATAAGTATATGCACAATAGTGTACATACGCAATACTCTGGGTGACCATGTGTGGGCGCACACACAAAGACGTACATTTACACCATACGTAGGAGTCTTAAAATAGAGGGGGGGGGGAGTTCAAATGTGAAGTGGAAGGCTCAATTATTAGATGAGAGGGTGCAAGTTACAAAATACTGTAAGGTCATTTTTAACTACTTGAGCGATTTTCTAGGGGCCCTGGCACACCACCCTAGATATGTCGCTAAACACAGTATATGATAAATTTGATGACATATATATATATATATATACATACATTAATGGATAAATATATAACAATATTCGATAGTTGGTATGCTTATATTGCATACTATGTTATTTAACAGTATACATACCTTCTTCACCGGGACTTGAGATTTCAGAAACGTTGAGGAAGTATGTGCCCACATAATCATCAGATGACAGACGATCCCTGGAAGAAAATGAAAATAATATCAACCTGGGAATGTCCAGATTTTTATTATATTTCATAAGAGTACAAGACATGATGAGGGAGGGAGAGAAGTTAACAGGATTTTAAACTGAAAACAATCATTATTTTCTTGTTTATCCTTTCACAGAAAAAGGTAAACTGCATCACAGCCAATAAAAGGTGGCCAGCTTAGGATCTATTGAAGAATGTAGACTCCCCAAGATTATATAGAGCACCTATTATCATATCGTATAAAAATCAATTTCTGTAGGCTACGATAGTTATTAAACAATACTACTGTATATAGTCGACCATTGCATGATAGGGACATGCGAGGCTTACCAGTCTCGAACTCGAAATTTGATTCGTTCACACATCGATGGAAACTGAAATGCAAATAAGAAAGAAGAAATTATTTACTGATTTTATTCTCTAGTGTTCTCAGTAATTACTGTAAATATCAAGGAACTACAAAAGTAAATCTGTGTTGGAATTTTTACCTTGATGGGTACCCTGAGTTCCTGGTTCCAGTCTGGATGGTCATTGCAATATTTAACATCAGTTTTAAGCTGAAAGAAAATTAAAAAATGATAAGTCACACTTAAATTCAGATAATGCTGCTGATAATGCTAATGCTTAAAATAATTATGATGATGATAATAATAAAATAATAATAGATGGATTTATATAGTGCAAATAAACAAGGTCTCTATGCGCTCAGATGATGATGATGATGATGATGATAAATGACATTGATGATGATATTTATGAAGATGATATTGATGAAGATGATATTGATAATGATGACAATGATAATGTCAATACAACTGATATCAATGGAAATAATAATGATGGTAGCAATTACGAAAATGATCATGAAGACAATTATTATGAATAGGATGCTTTACCTTGTTACCAGCAAATTTACACTCAAAGTAAGGATCAACAAGCTCCTTCTGCTGGTCAGCAACTCCAAATATTTTCTTGACACCCTCAAAGAAACTGGGGTCCACTACAAGAAGCAAAAAATGCTTTCATTATGATAAATACAAGAGAAAATATAGTCAAGAGTACTACTTGATGATATTACAACCAAGCCAAAAGTAAAAGAAAAAGTAAACATACTAAAGCCGCGCTATACTTCACCAACAGACTGATTGGGCGATGTTTGTTTACAGTCGGACATGTGACTTAACTTGGGTATACATGAAAAACATTACAGTGCGATTGGTATAAGAAAAGACAATGTTATGGTTGCAAAAACAACCACCCACTGTTAAGGTGAGAAATAAAGGACTAGGAAAGGCAATAACAGTTGTTCAAAATAGTGTTTATTACCTCATCCTAGCATTCCCCTAGAATTGTATGCTTTGGAATTTAAGTGATCATTCAAAAACTTTAGCTAGCCCTGACAACGCAGCATAGTTCGCGGGTTGAAGACCATCATGTATACCTAACCATGCAATAGATGTGCAGGGGGGTAGGTCTAAATATTTGTCCAAAAATCACAGCCAGTATCCCTTACAGCATTAGCAAACCACCATGGCAAAAGTTTAATTTCAATCAATTTGGTATATTTTACTGGGAATTATGATGATCTTTACAGCAATAACAATGGACGTCCGCAATAGCAATCTCCATGTAAAACACCGCCAATCAATCGTTTATATCCAACACCCAAGTTAGGTCATGCGACGCCCATCGCCGAATTTATCTATTGTCATACATGATTCGATAGGGAATGCAACATGATGAGGCTTCACCTAATGGATCGTTTTTAATGATACCTCCATTCACTCTGCCATCAATTATTTTATTCTTATTATCTTACCAATCATTTGTTGGTTGGTTAGTTGATTGGTTAATTAATTAACTAATATTTGATATCTGATCCATTTATGAATACTTACAATGGTTACACTAATCTTAGTTTATTCATTTCAACAACAAAATTATAAAGACCAAGCAGTATGAATGTCACTCCAAAAATTGGCCATTTTTGCAATTCTATAAAGAAGTACAGTCACTCATTGATACTATCACTATATAATTTTAATTGCTGCATGTAGGATTATATAATAATTATATTTGTCATCAGTTGTACTTATCAAGAGTATTTATTACATCAACACGGCATAGATTTTAATGGATGAAGGATTACTGGATAAAATATAATGGTAATACAGGATGATGAAAGCTAAAGCACGCCCTTTATGTCAGCTCACTTACTTTGTGGAATATCTTCAGCGTGAAATACTTTGAGCTTGAAGTATCCACGCCTTAACTGCATACCTGCAGGTCGTAGAAGGTTCCTGAAATATTGAAATATCAATATGTAGAAACAACATTTCAAAAACACTGTTTTTCTAGTTAATTTAATGCAAAAACATAAAGCTCAAACATATTTTGTAGTAAGAGTGTATAAGTATAAAGATATATAAAAATACAAGTGCAAAATTACGAAAGCACATAGTAACTAATGTGCTATCCATTTTATATTTCAGCATTTACAAGAGTACAGAACATACACTGGGGTGAGGGGGGAGGGAATGTGCATATAACCTTTTGGGAGAATTTTTAGCTCCGATGAGGAGCTCTAGAAACACTCAGCTGATTGATTGTTTTTTTTTGTATGGGCGGCTGTTAGGGCCAATATACTCTACTGCCTCTACTATACTACCCTCATCCAAGCTTTCGAAATTACGAGAACTTGTTTAAGCACGATGATCTGAAAACTATGTCAAGCATGATTATATTTTGTACTATTTTGGAAAAGGGGAGGGTGAGTCACAGAACAAAGTTTTGTACTTTCTAAAAATATGAAAATGGATGAACTCTTGGTAAAGCTGGTACACAATATTTTTAGACAAACAAAATTTAAAAGGACAATATACAATATTTTAGTCTGCAATATAAATAAACAATTCTCATTATGTTTTATGTCCAGCTTAATTGTAACTTGTAAAGTACCAGTATACATTGTGCTTTGGCAACTTTATCATTTAATGTTTCTTTGTGTATAATACAACTATGACATTAACGAGTGCACTGCATGCAACACATTTTTTTAATACCAATAAAACTTAACACAAGTCTATTTTTTGTTTCATTGGCAACAATGAATCTAAACTATAAAAAAGACCAAAGTTGAGGATCTGTGTTGTTGACGAATTAATCTCTATTTCTAAAGGGTGTGACGCCATCTACTGATTGTTGTTACAGTAGCTGTCTAGACTTTATATCAGGAAGAAACTAATACTTCTATTAATCTATAAATTGTTAAAATCTAAGGTATTCGATACTCTAATATATTTAAAGTGAGCGATTACAAATATTTTAAAATGCAATATTCCACCCTAAAAATTGTACTCACGATTCAATGTGAGATTTGTCATCAGCTTTCTTGAAAACCTACAAATATAGAAAAATATATATAAACAATCAAATGAAAATATATTTCTAAATATTTACATCAGTATATATTTATTTGATTTATCAGAGACAATGAGCATTAATAGTTGATTATTTATCAACAATGACTTCAAAATTGAAGTAGTTACTTGTGTCAACAAGTTAATAAAGTCCTAGTTTCCATAGAATAGCTATACTATTGCCATATTGTTTTAATGCAATCGATACACTGTGTACTGCCCCCAAAGCAATTGGAAAGGCTCCACGATTTTCCAACCAACCAGAATCACCAAAACCGGAAGCAATAGTGTGCAGCAATTTTAAAGAAACCAGGATTAAAACAAAAGTAAATCTGTCTCGTGTTATAGTAATTTTTGATGAACTTACAGGAGCCTCATCTCCAGCTCCAATAATGCAAACACTGACGAGCAAATAACCTTTGACCCCTCCTTGAGTGTCTTCTGGGCTTGACAGGAGCAGCCATTTATTTGATAGAAATTTATTTGGCTCGTCCCAGACTGTACCAACATCGAATGCAAAACTTCCTAGCAACGCATCGCTACGAAGTTTGCGCGAATTGAAAACCTAAAAGAAAATGAAAAGAATACGATCTCTTACAGTGTGGTACTATTAGTAATACTGTAGTAATGTGTAGTGTATTGCGATGTATTATAGTGTAGTGTATAGTATTACAGTGTCCTGTATATTAAGTAAGTGTAAGTGATATTCACAAATTATTAGAATATTTATCATTTATCTAATGCCAGTTAATAGAAAAATAAATAAAATTTAACAACACATTTTAACAGATCAGATCAGTTGAAAATCTAGTTAATGTTATAAAATTATTTTATTTTATTTTTCTTACCTGAAAGGACAACATTTCATCCACCAATTCAGCTGGGCTTGTTTGTACATTGTAGAAGAATATCTATAAAATAAAAATGTAGTGCTATGTTAAAATAATGGCGGCACCTACTACTATAAAAACTCAAATAAAAGCCCAATGGGCTTAATCTCGAGAAGAAGCCCATCTCTTTAGTTTGCAAAAGTAGCCTTAAAAAGAAGCCTATCTCTGGGCTCCTTTTCGAGATAGTACAGTACATACATTGAATTTCAAAGAAACCAAATAAATTAAAAACATGCTTGATTTACATAGTACAGAAGTGATATAATGCTCGTTAATACATACTATTAAACACACTAACATTACAGTGGCCCTATTTATTGTTTTATAGTAGTAATTCCCACAATTTACAGCATTCATTTTGAAAAGAAGCTCCCCCTCTTTACTTTGCAAAAATAGTCTCAAAAAGAAACCCATCTCGAAAAAAGAAGCCCATCTGAAGTTCGCCAAAAACAAAAAAAAACAAAAACAAAAAAGAGAAGCCCAGGGCTTCTATCCAAGGTTTTACAGTATGTCACAGTTTGACATCTAGGTCAAAGTTGAGGAGGAATATTTAACTTTGTAGCTAAAAATTTGTAAGGTATTAGGAAAGGAATGGATTTTAGTTTCCCAAACATTTTTTTATTGTCCTGTTTCTAATCTATTTTTCGAAAGAGTGAAAAAAAATGCTTTTTCTTGAAAATGTTTAAGTAAATTGAAATAAAAATTTAAAAGTAATGTTTTCAGACATATTAATATTTAATAATATATTTCCAATGTGGATTTATCTGATGCGTATATTTTTCCAAAACATTAAATGTTGACATAATAAAGTTAAGTGTTACTTTAAGGATATAAATATTAAACAATACAAGTTTACTTGTGAGGTTTAATCTTGGTCATAGTGAACCTAAATAAACCGACCTGTTTTTTACCCGAATATACCTACTATATATCACGAGTACATATATTGTATAATATGTATATATATATATATATATTATGTACTCCCTAGGTGATTATATAATTGACCATAGATTAATGAGCACACTTGGTAATTTGTTTTTTTTTTTTGCCAGATGTTTAGCAAATCCTAAACAAATTTATTTTAGTCGCCCTACTTTTGAGTGAGTTAAACTTATGTAAGCTTCATATTATTAATAGCAATTAATCTGGTGCATTAGTCCTTCTATAGTATAATAACCAATGAGAGCATAAAAATGTATCAGGTTTACAGCATCACAGCCAATCACAGAATGGGAGGTTCTGGATGTTTAAATTCTACAAACATGGATGGATTAAAAATTTATAATGTGTAAATTTCAAAAATGATCAAAAGCGTAGTTTATGCTCAGCGTTTGTCATATAAATATGTTCTTGAATTAAATTTAAATGAAAGTAGTCAAATCATAACAAAAAGGGAAAGGTGATTTTTCTTTATTTTTATTATTGAAATCTTCAAAGATAAGATATGTATATTTCTTCCTAATCATATGTGGCAAAGACAAGCCAAACCAGTCACTCGTCGCAAATCGTGTTTCAGAGAAAATGGCCAAATCATGCTGGAATGTCAAATTTTTGAAAATCTATTTTATTGCACTAAACTAACCTTTATATAC
>NW_022756705.1:802415-805796 GCF_011630105.1 Anneissia japonica
GCATTCATTTTGAAAAGAAGCTCCCCCTCTTTACTTTGCAAAAATAGTCTCAAAAAGAAACCCATCTCGAAAAAAGAAGCCCATCTGAAGTTCGCCAAAAACAAAAAAAAACAAAAACAAAAAAGAGAAGCCCAGGGCTTCTATCCAAGGTTTTACAGTATGTCACAGTTTGACATCTAGGTCAAAGTTGAGGAGGAATATTTAACTTTGTAGCTAAAAATTTGTAAGGTATTAGGAAAGGAATGGATTTTAGTTTCCCAAACATTTTTTTATTGTCCTGTTTCTAATCTATTTTTCGAAAGAGTGAAAAAAAATGCTTTTTCTTGAAAATGTTTAAGTAAATTGAAATAAAAATTTAAAAGTAATGTTTTCAGACATATTAATATTTAATAATATATTTCCAATGTGGATTTATCTGATGTGTATATTTTTCCAAAACATTAAATGTTGACATAATAAAGTTAAGTGTTACTTTAAGGATATAAATATTAAACAATACAAGTTTACTTGTGAGGTTAAATCTTGGTCATAGTGAACCTAAATAAACCGACCTGTTTTTTACCCGAATATACCTACTATATATCATGAGTACATATATTGTATAATATGTATATATATATTATGTACTCCCTAGGTGATTATATAATTGACCATAGATTAATGAGCACACTTGGTAATTTGTTTTTTTTTTGCCAGATGTTTAGTAAATCCTAAACAAATTTATTTTAGTTGCCCTACTTTTGGGTGAGTTAAACTTATGTAAGCTTCATATTATTAATAGCAATTAATCTGGTGCATTAGTCCTTCTATAGTATAATAACCAATGAGAGCATAAAGATGTATCAGGTTTACAGCATCACAGCCAATCACAGAATGGGAGGTTCTGGATGTTTAAATTCTACAAACATGGATGGATTAAAAATTTATAATGTGCAAATTTCAAAAATGATCAAAAGCGTAGTTTATGCTCAGCATTTGTCATATAAATATGTTCTTGAATTAACTTTAAATGAAAGTAGTCAAATCGTAACAAAAAGGGAAAGGTGATTTTTTAAAATTTTTATTATGCCCTCCGCTGCCTTGAAATCTTCAAAGATAAGATATGTATATTTCTTCCTAATCATATGAATTTTATGCATTTAACCATCCTATTTTACATTCACCAATAAAATTTTATTTTTATTTTCTCCTCCGTCTGAATATTTTTGACAAAATTATTTGCTAAATAAGAAAACAAAATTTTATTTTTATTCTTATTCTGTCCTCCTTTGATGATCTTTAAAAAAAATAAGTACGCAACAAGGGAAAAAAAAGTCTTGTGTTCGGAATTTTGGGATGGTAAGCAGTGATTACGTGCAGAAGCGAGGCAAGGGACAAGGACAACGAGATATGATGGTCGACATTCAACAGACATGGAAGGATGAATTCATTTTTATATGACATCTCAGTCAGTCCTATGATAAAATTATGAAGCCATGAAGTTTTATTACTTTTAAACACAGTTAAATCAAGTTTGAGTATTAGAATCCAATAATGTCCATGTGTACTTTGGCAGATTATCTAGGACTGTCTCTCACCGGTCATGAGCATGAGGTACCATGTAGGATGTGAAGGATTTGGAATTAAATCAGTCCGGTGCTGTAGGACTAGTAGTACATCCCCAGGGGAGTGTCAGAGGTTGCACATATACATGGCTGTCTTTATATATTAGCAGCAATTAACCTGATGCATTAGTATTGTCTATATACCAAATGAGAATATATAGATGTAGATTAGGTTTACAGCATCACAGCTAATCACAGTATGGAGGTTCTGGATGTTTTATTTTCTACAAACATGGATGGATGAATGTGGGCCTAAACTAAAGGTGGAGTATCCTGAATGTTTATTTTCAACAGGCATAAAAAGATGAATTAATTTTACGACATCTCAGCTAATATTAAGCCATAAAGTTTTATTACTTTTATAAACAGAGTTAAATCAAGGTCAGGGATTTGAGTCCCGGATAATGCCTAATGGTGTCCTTTGGCAGATTATCTGCAATTGTCTCTCTTTGCTCATCAGTATGAAGTACCTGGTAGGATGTGAAGGATTTTGGAATTAAATCGGTCCGCTGCTGAATTAGCTGTAGGACTAGAATTACACCCAAGGGAGTGGCAGCGGTTGCACATTGTATGGGCTATTCATGAATCATTTCTTTATTACGATCATCCTTTTTTACTTTACATAAACAGACATGACATAGAATAATAAAAGGCAAAAAAATTATAATTATTTAATTGTTGTAGAAGCGGTTGGCGCATCGGTTGTGGCTTGCACTCAAAACCTTGAGGTCAGGGGTTCGAAACAACAACAAGTTGTCCTTGGGCAAGGTACTTTACCTAAGGTTCTCTCTCCACCCAAGAGTACAAGTGGGTACCTGGTAGGTTCAAACACAACCATGCGCTGATTACAGCTGCAACATTATGAAATTCTCCCAAGGGACCTGAGTATGTGTTCCATATGTGCTTAATCCAATGACTGGGGGTAATAATGCTAAGTGCATAGAGGTCTCTACAATATGCGCTATATAAGTCGACAGTATTCCCCGTAACATACCTCATTCCAGAAGGGTCTGTTGGTTGATTTCTTCACCCGTGTCATCTTTGTCTGTTGACAGACGGTGGCTTTTGCAACTGGGTGGATATTACCACCGGCAAGTTGTCTGGCTTCCCAGATTTTGATTCTAATCTGGAAATCGGCCTCCTTTGTGGACAACTCCTCCCTCTTCTTTTTCTTCTTTCGCCCAAGACTGAAATTCATTAATGGAAAGTACCATCACATTTAAGATGTCAAATAAAATATTATATATTATATTAATATACAGTTCATTCACACAGTGTACTTCTTACGGCATACATGAAATTTGATTATCAACACCTCATAAGATATATTTTACATAAAAATAGTAAATACTACACACGATCTCCCAATACCTACCCTCTCCGGAACAGCAACGATGTACGGTTTTTCGTAAAGTCCGGTTTAATTGTATTGTGAAGCAGTTGTATTAAACTCTTTCGGAACAAGCCTGTTGTAAGCCAGCTATGACCTAGCGGTTTAAATAGGCATGGCAAAGACCCGTGGGTTTGTTATGAATAGCCTACACGAAGGTAACACATTATTTAACTGAATAACAAAATATTTTTTGCTATATTGTTTTATGTGAGACGCACTCATATTACCCCCATTTTACGTGAACTTCATTGGTTGCCAATTGATGCCAGAATTCAATATAAAATCCTTTTACTGACTTATAAGTCACCGACTCTCAATCAACCCGCATACATTAATCAACTTCTTCCCAAATATGTGCCTGGCCGTTCCCTACGTTCATCTGAT
>NW_022756705.1:805869-909654 GCF_011630105.1 Anneissia japonica
TGGAACGCACTACCACTTCACATTAAAAAATCAACATCAATTGCTTTATTTAAAAAATCACTCAAAACGCACTTATTCCAACAATAACATGAAGCGCCACTGATAATTACTTTGGTTTTTTAAATGGTGCTATATAAGTTCTTACCTTATTATTATTATTATTATTATTATTATTATTATTATTATGTTAAGGTTGTCATTAAATCCTCATGCCCATCCTTAATTATATGTAGCATATATAATTAGAACGTAAGTAAATTTTGAATATTGAATGTTGTAAATAAACTGATTTTTTTTTTTAAGCTTTATCAAAGTTGACAAAAAATTGTTGTATGCCCATATATAGTCATGGTGTACATATATACGGACATAATGTCATGTCACGGGTTATTTTAAATCAAATTTGTTGTCTGGACAGGGCTAAATGAATTTTAACTACCTTGGTACTCCACCGCCACCTCCCCCACCATCTCCTCCGCCACCTTCTCCGGCTTCTAAATCCATATCGGGGTCGCCTTCTTCCCCACCTTCTTCACCTGGTGCTGAGCCTAGATCGCTCTGAGACGCTGGACAAATAAATTTACACAGAGTTAATCATTTGTGGATAGAATAAATGTAGCTTTTGTCAATATTATATTGTCCTATTCCTGTAGTTGTGAATGCGAATAAAAATAATTGTATTTCATTAATCTTTTATATTGGTCTAACTTGTGTATAATCTTTTAACTTCTTAAGAATTTAACAGAAATTTCAGTAGTGAGTTACATCTAAATATATACTGCAAAATAATTAAATAATAAATTTTACAGAAATTTAAGAAGCAAATGTACTTAAGGCATAGATTTTTTTTGTTTATTCTCCCATACTATTGACAAATTAGTGACTACATTAAATAGCATACTGTCTTATGATACAACAAACAAACTCAGAAATGCCATTATTATTGGACTTAGTTTGTTAATTATCTTACTAGTCTGATAACAAAGAAAATATCCTAATATGTTTTCTCAGTGGTATGATGTTCTAATAATAATAATAAGATTTATTAAGCGCACTTCTACTGATGTACTACTACTAAATAAATGAAACCACATTTCATATGGGATTGATGAAGTAGATATCAGGCCCACATTATTACATTTTATTTCTTGTGTAAACCGTCATACACATGACACATAAAAGTTCATTGGAAGTTTGATTACCATCATAATGCCTACAGATTCTCATTTTGTACATAAAATTTTGTATATCCATTTAATAGATTGTCAATTTGATATGCATAAACCATAATGGGCTTAGCATTATACTTGAGGGACAAGGAGAGGTAATTTAATCATTCAATCTGTTCAGATTTTCTTTAACAAAATAATGTTGTATCCCCATTACGTCATGACACCTACACATGGTCATGATGTGATGTCATCATTACCATATTTAGACATATCATATGTTTTTGGCATTTGATAGTCTGGATAGGGCATTAGGCTGGGTATATTTTCAGATTTTTATCTGTCAGTTTCAACAAGATAATGTTTGATCAGATTTTGTCTCATGAGATATAGCTTTAATCTCTATCCACACTATTAAACTGCTGTATGCCCAATTATGGTAATGATGTGCCTATATATGGTCATGATATGATGTCATCATGACCATATTTAGGCATGTCACATGTCTTTCATATAAAATGTTGTAGTCTGGACACGACTTTAGTATTACAGGAGTTGGAAGAAGCCACTTCTGGGAGATTTGGTTTAATAAGTTTTTTTTTCAGATATCTAATTGAATATTGGTGCTTGTGGTGACCCTAACTCAATATTGGTGCTTGTGGTGACACCCAGGACCGGCTGATGTTCAGAAAACAATTGATAATACAGTCTAAATAAACATGCAAAACATCATGAATTGGCAGAGAAGGTTTAGAGATTTACTGTATCCTTGCTCCTGCAAGTACAAAGCTGTACCAATTAACGGGAGATTAAAGTAGCAGCAGATTTTGGACACTTGGTATTAGCTTTTAAAAGACCTAAAAAGATACAGTACCATAATTGACTGATAAGTTGTTTGTTGCCATGGAATAATAATAATCATTCTATTGATATCGTCTGGTGAGTATGTCACTCAGAAAATGTGATAGCATATGCTAGACTTGTGGCCAAGTTTTAATCGAGGCTTCTTGGTGTATAAGGAAGGCACCTAACCACCAAGCTGTTAATAAAAAATCTAAAGACATAAATTTTACTCTTGAATAACCAGTACTCTATACTATACGTGTTATCTATCTAATATATTTTCTTTAAAAAATATGATGGTTTTCAACTATGAGCTACAATAACATCTAAATCTGCCTGTGTACACTACATTACATTTAAATTCCAATACTTTTAAAATGTTTATGTAAGTTTGAAAATAAAATAAATTTATGTATAATGATTATTAGTTAGGTAGATGTTTAGTCACTAATAACTTAAATACATATTTAAAACACCGACATATACTTCATATACACCAAAATCTTTTCTAGCTACAGTAACTGTACAGCTACCTACCTTGCTATCCAAGAACTTAAGTGTATAATCCTAAATAATTTTATTTTTATAAAATTCAAAGGCCCACCCTACTATTGAACACATCCGAGCAGATACCAGACTGTATATTAAACATTAAAAATGGCTAACTGCTTATTTGGCAGATAATTTGACATTCAAAATTGCAGGGTACGTAAAACCCACAAATTTGCATATCAAAGCAGAGAGAAGTCAAGTAATTAAAAACCGTGAGTATTACTGGTTGCTTTATCATTATATCATAGGATATAAAATTCAAACAATAACAGTGAATAAGTGAAATCACAAGATGACCAATATTTCAATATTAATCATTAGTATATCACATGGTTTGCATAGAGGCTTTTTATATTTAAAAATAATATTATTTAGAAAGTTCTAGAATTGATTCTAAGAATAAATGTGGTTTCAGAAATTGTTTTAAATAAATGTTTTGAGATAATTATTCTTATATTGTTACATTGAATAGATTTATCTACTACAAAAAAAAAATTATAGAATAAATGAAATTATATGAAATAAATTGGTTTTTCATCAAAAATAATAGAATAAAATCAATACCAAATTCTTATACTGCATTACAAAATATATTATAGAAAGAGATATGCTATACCCTACCATGTATACATATAGACACACATACAAAGTTTAAATCCAGGATTGAAAAGTGTTCAAAAAACAACCCAAAACATATCAAGAAAACATTCCCAGATGGCAACAAGGATAAGTATATATAATAATATACAACCAAAAAAACCCAAAAATGAAAGCAGTATACACACCCAAATATAAATTTTAAAAATCATTCCATTTATAGGTGGAAATATTAAATGCAAGTATACAAAAAGTATTTAAAAGATAAACACATTCAAAGAAAAATGTAAGGATAAATAAATAAATTTTAAAAATCATTCCATTTATAGGTGGAAATATTAAATGCAAGTATACAAAAATTATTTAAAAGATAAACACATTCAAAGAAAAATGTAAAAAACAATAAATTTGTTTAAAATCATGCAAGAGTTTGCTATTTACTGTACACAATAGGTTGTGACAAAGTAGAGTCGAGATGGGGACGCATGTATCATAATTCATAGCTATTGTAGGCTTTTTTTTTTCCAATTTAAACTTTTCAATTAGATACCTGATATGCAAGTTCTAATTAAGGCTGATTATATATAATGAGTATCTAAGCAGTAAGTATTTTAGTCCACTTTCCTCACAATGGGGTAGCATGCTTATTTGACTTTTTTTTTACAATTAAGTTAAGTACAAAATTATTTTCCACTTCAAATACATGTTATCTTAAGTGCCTTTGGCTGCTTAATGTGTAGCAAACACACACGTTGTTATCATTAAACAGGATTATGCTAGACAAAACTGAAAATAATTTGGAGTTAACTGCGCATAATTGTACCAAAATGGATTTATGGTAAATTGGACAAAAGATCAGTTATTCAGTAATCCATTCAGAAAATATATTATTACTAATTCTATTAAATGTTAATAATTGATATAACCATGACAATAAAAATTTAGCACCCTCATAGTAGTACCCTTTAATAGTTTTGCTTCCAGAATTAATTATTTTTTGTGTTACTTTAACATCAAAAATACTTACCCCACCTCTCTTACAATGTCAATGCCACAAAGAAGATTTATTTCTGTTTTTAGTTATAACATCATATTACTTAACGTTTTATCAATTTTAATTGGTGATTGGTAATTCTTTTGTGTAAAACCAATGGTTATAAAAGTTAAGTTTGCGTATATTGACATCCAAAGTCATCAAATGCTCGTGGCAGAGCATATATTTTTTTCCGACAGTAAGTCACAGAAAACCATTAATGACATTGTTTAAGCTGATAAGCCATGTAAGCTATTAGGTACATTACGTAATCAAATAGCATTAAATAAAGGAGAAAATGAAATAGTGCCAAACCTGCTTCCCAACAATGACTTCCCAACAATGAAATAAAGACTCAAAATAGACCTTTGTGTATTTTGTTGTGCTTATTAAAACAATAGCACTATTATAATTAAATCACTGTTAATGATTCATTGCAGTTTTTCATAGAAATAACTTTTCCAATTATAAGCATCAACTTATCACACCAATGATAATCGTCAATATTATCAGAACTCTTTTATTCCCAACATTCTCATCTTCATTATCATTATAATAATCATCCTCATCCTAATTTGGCCTAAAAAAACACATTGTTTATTTGCGCTTTAACACTGAAAATTGTATAGGAGTTGCGGGCGCAAAAAAGTTATTTTTTAGCTTTTTTTTTTCTCCTGTCACCAAAATTAACATATATTGCAATGAATTTAGGATTAGAATGGCAATACTTTACATCAGACACCAAATTTAGACATCTTTCATGTGCAAAATGGAGAAAAATAAAGATTACTCTTTAAAATTTATGAACAAAAAATTGAAAAAAAATTTTTTTTTTTAAATGCCGCCCCTTTCCTGCTGTGAGATAGGGGCGGGCGCTGGAGGGCAAAACAAACTTTTTTTTAGGCCTTATTCTCTCATCATCCTCATTAATTTATCATCCCCATCTTCATCATCATTCTCATCCTCATCATTAACTTAATCATCCTTATCATTATAATCATCAAAGTTATCATCCAACTATTAATTTATCTCATCACATTTATCCTCTTTATTACCTTCTTCATCATCCTCATCACTCACCCTCATCATTATCATAATTACTTCATCATCATCCCCACCATCATCCTTATATACTGTATAATCATCACCCTCCTCCTCATCATCAAACTAATTATCTTCTATACCTACACCTCTATCAACTCCCCACCACTCCTCATAGCGACCACATAGAAATGTTATTTCCACACTATTTTGCAAACTGAATACATTATCCTTATAATCAATTTCTTGGAGCAATGCAAAAGTGCATATTTTGAGTCATTTTTTGATGAAAATAAGTGCACAAGAACCTGCAGTGATGGGTGCTTCTGCACCGCCCCCACCTGGCTTTTCCGCTCCCTTCGGTGGCACATATTTGATCTGCAGCTTGATCTTAGCCTAAAAGAACAAAAAAACTAAAGATTATCATCCAATTTATGAAGCTTTTTTACGACTAATAACAACACCAATAATTATAATATAAACAACAACAAAAATAACCACAATGACAAAAACAACCACAATATCAATCACTCTGGAAAACAACGGGAGATAATGATGGACTATAGTTCATGTAACTAGGTCACACTACATATAAATTATTATCTTCATAACTATGGCTTATAATATTCAGTTATGACCAACATAATTTACATAAAAGTCAAACAACATATGAAGAGAATGATACCCGGTTATCATTGTCAACAAATATTTTCTTAGTAAGACAATTCAATTTGCATTAATTAGTTACTTATTTAGGACCCAACTTGGGTATTTTTTTCAATGATTTGGAATACTTAACTAAGCACAAATACAAAATTTATATCTCATACTCTAGGCCCAGATTTTTATTACGAATATCAGAGATACTCCCACATACAAGCACCATTCATTTGGCAATAATTTACATGTTTGACTAACCACACGCGCATACAAAAATCATAATGCAAATACGATATGTATGTACCATTTGAAAACCTCAATAGTATTCTATTCATTATGCTATGCATTGAGATATTCAATATTGTGGAAGAGGGATAGTGACTTGCATAGCAAGCAAAATAATTCCCCCATTAAAAAGGCCTTTTGATTCTGTTTAATACGGTAGCTCAGCATTCCAGCATACTTTAAATTAATATATCAACGTGATTAATGATGTTTGACTAAGCACAGTATATCTCTATTAAAAATTTGTATTTATTACTTATTGGTTACAATAAATATTCTTTTCTCTATAATAAATATACATACACATTTATATAATTGTCACTCATTATTGCATACCTGTGTAGGTCGTCCATTACCATCGAGTAACACTGGGTTAACATCAAGTGAGTGGGACTTGGATTTGATACATTGTCCAAGGCCAACGGTCACATTCCCAAGCAGTCTGGAAAATTCAAATATATGCAATTGGTAATATTTAATTTATTATTTTGTTGGTATTTATATAGCACCTTTTCTATAGGTTACAAAGCGCTGTTTTCCATGGTCATTGCTTAAGTACTGACGCCATATTGGCGCAGTAGCAGGTAAGACCCCCACCAGGTACCCATTTATACTCCTGGGTAGGAAGATATACGCAGATATATTGCCTTACTCAAGGACACAATCGAATTGCACAGTGAGGGATTGAACCCCGACCTCAAGGTAGGGAAACCAAACCATTCTTACTGCACCACACCGCTTACTAACCTGTAATAAACAAAGGTAATTATAATCAAGTTATTTATAAATAAATATTACAAACTACTATATTATTGCCGTACAGTAGTTCCTCGGGATAAGCACTCCATTTGAACACAAGGGCGAAATAAATGTGGTATGCTAATTATGACAAGAATTGTGGTGATGCCAAGGCAATAAAGAGGAGATAGTAGACAATATTTCTGGCAACATAATAAAAAAATATATCATTGGGGATGGATGGTACAGGTTGAATTAAAGGCATCTAGGGGTCATACTGATCAGTACAGGAACTCCTACCTTGCTATTCATCCATAAGTATAGTACTAGTTTTTATTTGTAAAGTATTATATAATATTTAATATTTTCAATATTCATTATTATAACATTTGTTTAATTTCGATAATGAATTCTAACTACATTTTGTAGATGACATATAGAGGGCAGTATTTAGGCCTACTGGTAAAGAAAACTTGCACACTAAACTAATCATAAGATTCATTCACAATTTTAAATTTCACTAATTATTAAGTTCTTTATTCATGAAAGGTCGCTAATCATAAAAAATTGTGAACATAAAAAAAGAAGCGTCCACAACCATTACGATAAAAATTAGACCGTTGTTGTCCATACCTCCATATTATTTTTAGCTTACAATTTTGACTTATAAAATGGCTGCATCTAATGAAAATTAGAGCGGGAGATAGAAACTAAACTTCTGTTCCGTTGCAGTACCAGACGCTACTTGGGTATGGGATTCAACACGAGTCACAAGCGTCAGCTCAGTGGTCTAGTGGTTATGACACCAGGCTATTTATCCGGAGGTCGTGGGTTCAAGTCCCACCCAAATCACTTGCTATTTTTTTTCACAAGTATTTTTGGAACGTACTGAGTATTTGGTATGATAACATGTCAGGTAGGGCAAAATATCACTCAAATGACATTTTCCTGATGCAAACACACATCGAAGTACACTTCCGTTGCTATATCAACTTTCCTCTTTCACTTTCAGCAACATTACAACAAATTGGCATTTTATTCATGTCTATTCCCATGCCCCTAAGGAGAAATAATATATGAACCATTGCTATACACTTCAATGTCAATTTACAACAGCTCATCCTGTAAATTGTAAGCCAAAGTGCTAAGATATACATAGTAGGTGTTTTATAAAATTGCACTTCAAGTCCAGTAGCAGTGTAATACGTTTATAATATACTAATCATTTATAATATATTAATTTATTTTCATATGCACATGTTTAGTTTTATGCTTACAATGATTAAGGTGAATGAAAAGATCATAACATAAAATAGCAACAAAAATAGGAGTGAATTAGCGAGTCAATTGTAAACCAAATTCAGAACACAAATTACCAACACAATATTCTATTAAACTAAGCATTTTTATACAAATTAAGTATTGCACTGTTTGGTAATGCAGTGAGCATCTGGAGATGGAATACAAATGACTCCATCCAGCTGTTGATATCATTAATCAGGTCAAAAATCAATACAATTAAACTATTATATTGGTTATTTTACTTCATTCATAGAAATAATGTATATGCAATGTTTGTGTCATATTTTTTAACTTCATTTTTTCCATGAAGATACGTCCCCTTTGCATTTTTTCTGGGAAAAAAAGAGTTGCGAAGTATTTGTTTACAGACAAAGATTCAAAAACATGCTCGATCCTACGATCACCGACTATAAAAAAGAACTGAAATAATATTAACAACTTGCACCCCACATAATTACCTCCTTAAACAGGGCTTGTGAGCTGAGGTGAGTGACTGCACTCCTACCATCATTACATACCTAATCAGAAATTTGAAAATAGGGCACCACATGGGCCTAGGCTGGGAGGAAGGGGGAATAGTAGCAAATTAGTTCCATATGTAAGTTAGAATACTAAAAATGGCCATTAAACTTTCAATGGAATTGGGATTTAGTTTCGAATTCTCAATTTACGCAAACTCCCACACACACCCCCCCATCCCCAACCTGCCTTTTCAATTTTTTACACCTTCTCCGCCCCTCAGGATGAAACTAGCCTGCACACCCCCCCTACATCATTGGTTTAAAAATCACACCTTCATTAATTGATACAATGGGTGTTTATAGCTCACCTATTATTTTCAAATCACAAGCAAGTATACGAGGATCATTCCTGATGATGACATAATTAATGTCGAAATATTGAATCCCAACACGATGGCGTGTATTTCAATACTTGGAGTACTGTACGTATTATACTTTCTTATCTGAGATTAATCAGTGGACCTTTCAGTTTTTAAGCAAGTATACCTATTTATAATTTTAATTTATTTATTTATAATTTAATTTATATATTTTTTTTTAATTGTATTTATTTATTTTATCTTATTTGTACATTCACCTGAAGAAGACCACTGCGTGATCGAAAGCTTGTGATTAAATAAATGTGTTAGTCTGTAAAATGCTGTTTGTTGTTCATTTACTATTTATAATTATAATAGTTCAATTAAGATTTATTTTAAATGACATTAAAATGAATTGTGAAACCATTAAAAAAAATAGCAAATTTAGTATAATTTATAAACTTTGGTTTTCTAGATTTCAGTAAGGTAAAAAGCATCTTGAAAGTGTAAATGTCACCAAAATCAATTAGTATATTTCGAGGTTATTAGCTTTCAAAAGAAATTAGAACAACCACCACCTTTTAAATAATATCACTATACTCTTATATTTTCGACAGCAAATTTAGGGACTCCTATAGCAAAACATATTTAAAAATCAATTATTTGATCTGTGATTTACTTTTGTGTTTCTTTGAATTGAGCCACCATACCCAGCAATAGATTTGAATATCAACAAAATCTTCATTATGTAGGTTAATATCATTGCAGAAAGATAAAGGCTAAAGTCTCCGGACCTATGACCATAACAAATTAAATCTGTATAGAATATACAGTATAATGAAAAATAGGAGTCTTTAATATTAACATAACAAAACATTATAAGCCTTTCCCAATATGGTGCATTTTGTAAGAATGACTAAACCTTTGGTTCAGTTCCTATTGTTCAAGGCTGCTACAATTTGTAATGGTAAAGAGGGACTACATTGTTATGAAATTTTAAACATTAGAATGAATGAATACACAGATATATGAAGGACTAAATAAAAAAAACAGCCTGGCTGTAGTAAAATTACATGATCAAGGACATAATAATAAATCTGCCAATTTCCCTAGTCTTCCAATGCATGAGACGTATTTAATAAAGTAGCTATCGTATATACTGCCCTCAATGTTATAATTATCATGGATACATATCTCATCTCACAAATCCAAATTTACTGATAATGTGTAGACATCTACAGTAGATAGCCTTACTTATGACAGGAAAATAACTGTTGCCTCAGTAATATGCCTACTTATTAGTCTAAGTAAAACATCTATATTCTGAATATATACAAAATTGTTGGGTATAAACTATATTTTCTTAAAAAATAAGTATGTACAGTAGGTTAGGTTTGAGAAAATGTCACGGTGATGCGTGATTTAAGTATTAATCTTAATGTGCGAGAATCATACATAATGTGCAATAATAATGCATAATGCACAAGACTTGGCTGCAGGTATACTGGTAAAGAATGTTAGAGAAAAATCAACCCAACAGGACAGGACAGGCTGCAGTAAAAACTTACCATCAAGGAAGTATAAAAAATATTTTTAAAATACATGGATTCATTTATTCATTCATTCTTCATAAATGGCTTTGTGAATGAATGAGATATATGAATGAATGAATGGACGGATGAATGCTAGGTTTAGGTGATTGAATAAGATTGAACACTGTAAATGGCCTTTAGATTTCAGAGATTTTGTTGGAAGAAGACAGGAGCTTAGGCCTATCTTACTAAGCTTGTGAATTACCTGCAAATTTAAATAATGTAGATAATAAAGTTTTATAATCACTTACTAAAATCAATAGGAGATTTGTTATAATATTTAGTAGAAAATGTTCTTTCTTGAGTCACTTCATTTTCTTTAGAATTTTTTACCAAAGCAAAATTTTTTTTTTTTTAATTTGGATTTTTTAAGACACTGAATGCGTGTTCAAAGAAATCATCGGGAATGGATAACATATAGATATTTGATGAGTATTAACCACTGGTAAATAAAGGTGTTTTGCACTTTCATGGTACTATATCCTTAAAAATTTAGCTTATGTTGTAAACACTTATTTGAAGTCTTACATGAGTTAATGGCAGGCAAATGAGTAGAGATAGTAAGAGCAAAAGATAAAAGAAAACCTGAAAAGTGCCTCTTTAAATTTTATGGGGCTCTATCTCATAAAATACACAAATAATAATTCATTCACTAGTACAACCAAATTTGTCAACATACATACATCAGAATCAACAAGTAAAAAAGTACGAACTGAATAAAATAGTTCAGTAAAGTAGAAAAAAGCATTTGTCATGAACTTGAGACAAAATGAATATGTAAATCTGTTTGCAGGAAGTAAAATCAAGGCCTCATGGGACAATAACACCCACACAACAAAAATACCACAAATTCAAGTACATGATAAAATCCCGAATCCATTCAAACAAGGTGTGGTTATCTACTTATTTGCTTTATATACACCAATGTTGACATAGACGTAGTAATAATTTATAACACACTGTGTACAAGAATCAATATATGTTCACAGCACCCATCTGGTCACAGAAGGAGGTATCCATCCTACCAGTGAATCCTTCTACCACACTACTTAAGCAAGATCATACACACTAGCTACGTAGTGACTCGATAAGAAAGAAAGGATCAATATTAATTAATCCTCTAAATCTACGCTGACATTTATGAATATATTAAATTTGTATTCATATTATTTATAATATAATAATACAAGATACCATATTAACTTTATTTTCTGCAATGTTCAATGATATATTTATCCATAAATATTGCTCTAAATACATGCATTATAATTTCAAATTTTATCTTACACATTCTTTGGATCAAGGTAGGATTGTCTATTATTACAGTAAGGAGAAAATTACCCTATTATTCAGTGATATACTGTAAATTTTTTTAAACTTTCAGAAGGCTGTGGGTTCATTATCTCAGAGAAAAGTTATTCTAGATTCAACTTCTACCTATATATCAACATTTTGAAAAATCTCAAAAATGTTAGGTACAAGCAGGTACAAGCAAACACTGTAGTCAATGAAATTTTATACAATAAATTTTAACATCCAGGGATCTTTTAAATCATTTTCTATTTTTTATAAATGAAAATATTTAATTGTTTAGATTTTTAAGATGATCCCTAACCAGGATGTGAGACCTGTCCTTTGATCCTCGATCACTTCTTAAATATGGTAGTATTCACTCTACAAAGGTAGAAATACAGGTAATTCTGCTGTATACATAACATAGTAGTTAATTTAATACACTGCTAATATACTAAGATTTTTAGAAACAAGCGTAAAACATAGCCACCAAAATGACATGTCCCCCACTAATGTCTAATATTAAGTAAAGCCAAAAGGAAGTACAACTTAAAACACAAGAATATTTTCCCCTTACTCTAGATCAGAACGTGACATGCAGTCATGAATGAGCAATTTTCAGATACAGTATTTATTTGTGAAACTCTGGTTTATACTTACGCATAGCAACACCCACACAAGTACTGGAAGGTGGGCACTTATCAATAGCGCACTAATTCGCACTGAACTTAAGCTCCCACACAACTTTAGCAAGGTGGGCGCTAAATCGCACTTGAACCATATATGGTAGTCCAGGAACAAGTATTGGCCACTGCTTGTTCTTTTGGGAGTTGTGGTTTCTCAATTTTTAAAACTGAAACTATCATATGTTTTGTTTAAGTTAAAAAACATTTTCCTTGCAATGTCTTTATCAGATCCTTTTGTAACTTATTCATGTTTTACTTTAAGCAGATTTAGAAAATAAATTACCATTTACAGAACTGAGGAATGGCAGTATTAACTATACACCATTTTCGCCAAATTTGAAATGAAAATTTCCAATAACTTGGCAACCACCACCGGGGAACTTCCAGTTACCATCATGGAATAATTTTACGATAAAACTAAATTACTAACGAGCATGAATATTTTTTTAAAAAACGAAAAAAGAACGAAATGTTTACATATAATAAAAACAAGTCTAATGCCCGTATTCTTAAAACAAACTTTAGTCGAACTAGAACTTTATTTAGTCCTAGTGGCAACTTCAACTTCAATTTGTATTGACAATGTAGTCGAAGTTTCAACTGTGACTAAATCAAGTCCTAGTTTTAGTTCAACTGAAGACGACCGGCAAGCCACAACTATCAAACTAACCAATGAAAAGGGCTAACTTTAATATGTGCCCGGCCTATGGTAAGGAGAAGTATTTGTTGGAATAAATGTTAGTGTTTCTTAAGTCACAATTTTAAGTATCTGGAATATTCATTACCATTACACATTATTACATTTTATTTTCAAAACAAACATGAAGACATCTTCTTCATATACTTTATTATATTTATATAACTACATTTAACATTTTTTTTTGGATGCACATTTTTAAAGTTAAAGAAAGTGTAGTTTCCAAATAAATTACTACCACTTTCTACTATTCCTTTATTCTGTAGGTACTTTTAATATTCATGATGATGTCATATAATATCTATACAATAGAACCTTGATTTTACGTACAGTACGGGACCGGAGGGCGTACGTAAATCAGGGGATTCATAAAATAGAGGTTGGATTAAATTTGTGGTGACCTTTGACCCTATATGTACATAACACTTAATAAACGTAGGCCTGTTATGAACGTAAGAACGATGTTACCTAGGTTAGACCTAGCCTATCTAGGCTTACGAATAAAACCATGTGTTTAGTGTTTTTTTATTCATCATTTTATGATGTCATAATAAAGTGTTCAAATAAAACCATGTGTCTAGTGTATTAATTATTCAATTTATATCTTTTATTTAACTAAGAACATGAAAATATTGTAAGATTACCTATACGACAAAGGTATAACTTGGGAATTCCCCTTCATGGCAATTCTCTAAACTGTTGTGTTGTCTGGGCCGCTGAGACAAACTAAAACATGCGCACTGCAATGGGCGAGCCAACCAATTAGCGTTTGTGTACATGAAACATCAACCACGTGCACTGCACTGGGCGAGCCAACCAACTAGCGTTCGTGTACTAAATTATGCCTACTCAGCATAGTGTGGAAAAATCGACCAGGCAAGTTTTCCACACGAAGCTAAGGAGGGAAGCAATTATTTTGAGCACCATCGTTCAGTTCACGATGTTTTAATTATTACAGCCCGGTATTAGGCTCAATCAACGATGCTGTTTAATGAAAATAAGTTGCATATGCTTTGTTTATTGTTTTAGTATTGAAATAATAAGTAGACAGAAGTAACAAATCTCTTTTTAATTATGGTGGTTCTGAAAAGGGCTGTTTGTTTTGAATATTTTCATGGTTTTTAATGATGTCATAGTCGAAACGAGGCGTACGTAAAACCGAGGGTTCGTATAACTGGGGTACGTAAAAACAAGGTTCTACTGTATATGGAAACGATTATGTCATGTCATCCATATAAACAAATCAAATATTATCATAAAACTTGACAGTGTACAACACATACCCTTATTTCTATCACTTTGTTACAAAAGTAAAGTTTATGACCCCACAACTCTAGGCCTACCACTGTAACTACTGTACTCCCCATAGTGCATGGTATAATACCATGTACTCATTGTTTATTACTAAATGCATGTATATTAATTATAGACAATTGGAAGCCACTAGTTGCATACTTCAATGATAAGTACAAACCTGAACTGAATACTGTAATCTACTGGTAGGTATAAGATCAGTACTTTGACCTTTAAAATAAACATAATAATAATAATAACAATAATAATAATAATAATAATAATAATAATAATCTCAATTTGTAAATATTCAATAATAAATAATTCTCTTATTTTTAAAATAATTGTTCATTTTAATATTGAATAAGTAATACCTTTATTTGACAATGATTGAATTTTGTTCTTTTTTGGTGAAAATGCTTTTGATTTATTTGTTTATTTACTGTTTATTTATTTATTCATTTATTGTTCATTGTAAATTCAGTCATGTCAGCCTAGTACTACTGACTGTATATGTTTTTATACCCGAATAACATTTTTTAAAATTAAATTAAAATAAACAGTTTTTATATGAACTGTCTTTAGACTTAATTTTTTTGAAAGAATATAATTAATTTACTTGTACAGTGGCGAAGACGTGTATTAAATTTAAATAAAATATTATATGTAGTTTGTAGCTGCAAACAATAGGGGTCTGAATTTGATCTAGAGATCCACAATTGGTGACATTTCAGTCAAAGTATTGGAAGAGTAAAAAAAATCAATCCATATCGTCCAAATTGAATTAAGTAAATCATTACTATTACTACTTTGATGGATACAGTAATTAATTACGGTATTCTTTGCGCACCACCGTTAGTATTACCACTCCCAAAATAGGTTTAAGGGTAGTTTAAGAAAATATACAACCAGCATTTTTTTAAAAACAATCATTGTTAATAATTTCTTATGCACCACTGGACGATTTCTCCTTTCAAATTCATTCTAGAGATATTGAAAGGATTGTGATTACTGTACTATATGATTTCTTATAATTATTTTATGAAATCAAATACTGTTATACCACATAAATAAAAACACTACCTGTAGGTAGTATGTAAGCTTGAATGTGTTTAATTAAGTGTAAACTATCTTATTGACACCCTTTTGTTAATGAATGCATAGTGGAGAACAGGCAGAATTAAGATTGGCTGATACAATAAAATCTCAGATTTTACTGGTTGGTAGCATACTTTAACAAAGCATGGATCATTCTCCCACGTATGTCAAAACAGTGATGTAAAAGAATACCATTTATGCTATAACAACAATAAACAAAAAAGCCATTGTTGATTCTATAGTCTTTTTTAAAGAATATTTATATTTATATATTTATAAAAGTTTACAGTAAGATATCTAGAAGTTTTAAAATGGGGTGCTGATAGTGGTGCGAAGGTTAAGTGGTGTTGGGGGGGGGCCTCGATGATCAGTTGAGGGGTGCTAATTATGCCATTGAGTTTACATGGATAATATCTGAATTAAATGAACACCATAATACCATAACATTTAAAAATCAAATATCATTACAGTGGGTAAAAATACAAGAAAGATTCAAAAATAAGAATTATTTTTCTTATTATTTACATAAAATATTACAAAAAATAACTGCTACACTACAATGAAAAATGATGATCATTGCATTCATTTACATTTTTGAAAGATCTGAAAACAATATGACTTATCAAAGAATAACACAGCCAAATGAATTTTAAAACTGTTATTAATTAATAAAAGGTGCTATTTATAAATAACAAAATTCATATTATAAAAAATATTATTACCAATTTATTTATGTTTTGCCTTATTTAAATGTCTATCTCTCTTAGTAATTACTAAAACTAGATCTTGATTTCCTTTAATAAATATATACCAAACAAATAGCCTTCCTTTTGTATCAAAATTTTCATCATTTAAATAACATTGCCTCTTTAATGATTCAAAATTGATATGATATTATGTATCGGATAAATACGTGAAAGTGAAGCAGTTGTTTAAATATGTTTTGTATTAAGTTAAGCATTGAATGATGGACAATAACTAATAATTAGTAGAATCGTTTTTGGAATTAATATCTTGATTGGTAAACAGTGGCATCATCAAGCAGATATATATAAAATAATTCATGATTTATTTCATTTCTTTATATCTTATATAAATTAAAAATTATTAAAAAAAGGAATGATGGTATATAGTCTTAATAATAATAATAATTACATGGTAAAAATAATAACAGCAAGATTATAGTTTTAAAATGTTGATTGAAACAACACAATATCTGTAACAGAATTCTATTAATTTGAGCAAACATATTTCCTGTTTCATTATTCATGATTTATCTCTCTATTGAGCTGTCGTTGATATGGATTTCGCATACAATTAATAAGTGGAAATTATTTCAGATGCTAAATTCCAATGGAACATTTACAATCACAGAAATTTGGCAAAAAAGTATACAAGGTACAACATAGTTATTTTATTCAGTCAATGGTCCACTCGGAATTTAGGTCCTGGATGCTTATAAGTAAATGGAATAGAGTACATAGAAACATAACTAAAATCAAAGCCAGGTTCCGGAGGGAAAAGAAAATGTTTGTTATGTTATACAACTCATTTTTCTAAGACACAAAAAGAGTGTCTGACAAAGACCTCTGAAACGATTAATGAGATACAGACTTTGGAAATATTTAAAAAATGAGGAAAAAAGGAGGCATAACCACCTTGAGATGGGATTATAGTTATACCAGACAAAGTACAGTATTTATAAGTAGCTTCATTTTACTAAAAATGTGCAAAAAATTATCAAATTCTTTGTGTATTCTGTAAACTGACAAAATATAATTATCAATAAAAATTATTTTGACCTTAAATATATAATTGATAATATCAAAAGTTACTGAATAATTTAACCTTCAAATTACAAAAATGTTGTGTAATTTATCTCGCAATGTCAGTGCTAATTTATAGATGAGTAAGCATCAAAATATAATTAATATTCAATAAATTTCTAAAGCTTGTCATAAAATCCTTCATTAATAGTTCCACATTCCACAGCAACTGAACTTGCTACCATGATATATTTGAGAGTGCTATTTGTTCATTATTTAAAATTTTGAAATAAAAAATGATTGATATAATTTTATATACTTATAGATATTTTCTAATTATTATATGGTAGAATTCAGACTTCAGCAGAATTTTGATAGTACCAGTAGAGTTGTGCTATTTTAAAATTATTGTAAACATTTTTTTGCATTAACACGGATATTCTATTAATAAGGTTGCATGCACTTTCTGTCTGTTTACCTTAAATGGAACTTTTTCAAAGTGTCAATCAAACTTAACTGGCCAATCAGAGCAGGGCTAAGAATATGTGCGTGTTTTTTACACAGTCGTTTAGCTGGACCTTAGCAACAATATCCAAGTAGCGGAAAGGTCTATTATTTTATTTATTTACCCTTATTTTTATATGTATTCCTTAATATTGTATGTCATTTAAATAAAGTGATAATTGATGAACTTTTTCAGGATTTGAACCCAAGACTCTTAGTTGGAATGACTTTGTGACAGGTCTTAGTATACCGTAAGTGCAATGGACCAATCCAGAGTGTCAAACTACTGACCATCGTCAGAACCGGGCCCGGAATATGTGTCTCACAAACGTGTTGTTCCATGTTTGCGTATGATTTTAGACTGTTGTTCTGTTTGACCTTAGTAACAACATCCAAGGAGCAGGGCTTATCAGAAAACTTCACTTAAATCTTTCCATGCTTATGTTTGAGTCTTCTTACCTGTTTCTTCCAACTCGCTCCCAATCCTTCACTGCCACTGCTATAGAGTCTGCTCCAGTAAGAGGCTTTCCACTCAAGTCCCATGTAAGATTCTAGGTTAAAAAAAAAAAAAAATTGGTAATCATTACAGTACAATTATATTTAATACAATTACAGCATTTTTGACCACTTATGAAATTTCAAATTCAAAACAGAGGTAATACAACTATTTTTCAAATACCAGTATACCAGTCATCAGGGATGTAGTTTTATGGTCAATGGAGGTATGCGGGGTCAACCAACCTTTAAGTTTTCTATCCTGTCTAAAGTTAATATCTTGGCTCTTCATCCAACTTTATTAATAACCCTCTTTTCCATTCTTAAAATCCAAGCTTATTATTTATAATTTACCAATGATATTACCCACCCACCCTTAGAATGCCTACTGCATTCTAAGGGTTTATACAGCTGCCAACCCTGAATTATTAAATCAACAGAAAACCCCTAAGCATCATGGTCCAATGAGACATGCAAAGAAGACAGAAAGTAATGTTTACTGAACATGATTTTGATGTGTATTGTATGGGGCGCCATTTGTATGGGACGATATAGACTCCATAACACATTCCAAATGCTTTTACAAGTAGTTATGGTATTCCAATTTTTTCTAAAATTTAGTATAATAAATTTATAGGCATTCACAAAGACAAAAATATAAATAGACAGAAAAGAGTAGTCGTTAACAACCCATGCAATCCAAAATACAAAACAAATCACTGTCTAGTGGTTCTCCAAGGTAGAAAACAATACACTACAAAATATATATGTTATATTATATAAAATTAAAAATCCTTATAATTACACGTATTAAATATCTTTATTATATAAAAATGCAACATATATTTTCATAATGAAATTTAAAAAATTTTTAGATAGATTTTTAGAATTGAAGTAATACATTTCTATTTATTATTATTACTGTGCAGGGAGACCTTTAATTTTAGATAAAAAGCATATCAAAGGCAATACCAGCACAATTGGTTTTAGCAACAGCTGTTTCAAGTCATAATGGTAGCGTTATTTGCAATTCAAATCGGATTTCAATTGTCTGATGTTCTACAGTAAACATATACTGTATGTAACTGACAGACACTGGCAGAAGTTTGTGTGATTGGGAAGAATAGAATCAAAACTGAAAAATTAACTATCACTTCAGTTGCCTTTAGGGAGGTCCTGGTGATGACAATGATAATTATAATGATGACAACGAATATTCAGATCCATTCAATGATCGAGTTGATGAGGATTAAGATGATGATGATGATAAAGAGGTTGATAAACAAATTGTGACATTTAAAGAGAAACATTTCAAATACTGATGACCATAATTTTATAAATGGACCCAATAACAATTATGAAGTCATAAGAGTCATAAAACTGACCATAACCCTTTGATAGGAGATAAAAATTGAAGAATGGGTGAATTTACATTAAATAGGAGATCAACTGCATTCAACTCTTTCACAGAAACAATATTCTCAGTAATTAACTACACCGTGGACTGGAGTGCGACATCTGATGATAAAAATTATCTGACAAAAAGACACCACTGAGGAAGATTGAATAGATACTCATTGCCAACAAGGGTTTAGCCCTCCGAAGTGGTGCTGTTAGGGCTGATACTTGTTTTCGACGATACTTGTTGCGATTAATACTTGCCGCGGCTAATATTTATTACGAATAATCCTTGTTTCAGCCGGCCTCGTTAAGACCGAGCCTTGTTACGACCAAGCCTTGTTAAAATCAACTTTGTTACAGGCTACATTCATAAATTATTCAATAATTATCACATTCAAATGAAATCGTTATGGGGTGATACAACACCAATTCATTTGGGATAGGCCTGGTTTATGTAGAGAAGGAATATATTCTGATTCAAAACTAAATACTACTGTAGTAAGCTATTTATCAGACAATTATCACCAAATTTAGTGGTGCAGAAACAAGGCCAATACCAGAATGCATCCTTTATAATACAATAGGAAATCCAGAACTAGAAAAAAAAAATGTTGAATGTTTTATTATCAAAAAATGGCAGTAGTCTAGACCACAAAACAACTTCCATAACAGAAGGTTCTTTATTTTAACAGGAAGCATTAAAAACTTGAGGTACCTAGGCGATTTTGTATCACTATATATTATTTTGATGGAATACTTTCATTATTTAAGTCTACCACTATGAAATCTAATAAGTTGATATAGAATTCTTCTGGTTCCAAAGTTTTATACTAAAATATAAATTCATTATTTTTTTATTTTTGCGGGACAATAATATATACTGCAATATAGATTCCAGCTTGGCTCAAATTAGGATTTCATACCTTTTTGGGAGGGGGTAGGGTGTGTGGAGGATGATTTATGAAATCAATAACACTGCAATATAAAGCCCAGCTTGGCTCATATTAGGGTTTTATTTTTAAATCAGCCTACATGTGAAATAATTTCAAATGATGTGTAAAGAAACTCTACAAAATAAATTAAAAAGAATGTAATGGTTTTGTTATAGCTTTTAGCAGGAAGATGAGTATATATCATGCAGTAATAATAGCTAATACATAATTACATTATCTCTTATCATTCAAGCATCTCAGCATCATGGAAGTGATATTAAATTTATAGAAGATTGTTTACTTCCTACACGTCATCTCTTAGCTAAGCAAGAGGCAGGAAATCGTGTTACTGACTTTCACTTGGTAACAGCAGGTCTTTTTATGGAAGTAAAGTACGAGCAAGTGAGCGAGTTTGGTGACCTCAATGGGTTGACCCGTTAGGTTATTCACACCAAAATAAACTTCAAATGTCCACTAACATTTATTAAATTTGTTAGAAGCCATCTACAATGATGATGGCTAAGAAAGCAATTGCTGATTACTGGGGATACAAATCACCTTGTCGACATTTTGTTCAGTTGATATAAAGCGAATATATATCGCTAGACAGTGCAAAGGGCAGATCTCTACAAAGTTTCTATCCCTCCACCATCACACCACTGAACAAATTACTAGTTGAAATTGTACTTATTTTTGTTTTGTTTCTAAAGCCAACTTCAGTGTACATTCATTGTAGTATGACCAAATAACTTCATTTTTAAAATTTGATATTACATAATTACGATATTATATAAATAGTACAAATGAAATTTAAAATGTATTTAAGCATTAAACCATTTTAAATTATTTAAATATCCATTATTTTATCTTTCAAATAGAGTATATAAATTAAAAATTTACAATTCAGGGCCATGTACATTAAATATGGGTTTTGTATGAGCAAGCAACTTGCATAAACAAGTATACTCCTAAGGATGCAAAGAATAGAGTATTACAAGAGTAGGTACTCAAGTAACCGAAGTATATGGGACTTACATAAAGAAGTCGCACATACCGTATGTATAATGATTACTACAAAAATGAATTAACTTATTTCTTCAAATAAACGCTCCCTATAGTGCCTCATTTGGAATAAACGGCTGCCTCCAATAAATGCCTTGAGGCATTTAGTTTTTCTTTGAATAAATTCTCCATAGGGGCGCAGGCAGGTTAAAAATAGAGGGGGTCAATATTTGCGAGCGCAGCAAGCAACTAGGCTGGGAGGCGCCAGGTGGCTGATAAGGGCCTCCGGACGGGGTCCGGGGGCCGAATACATGCCGATACAGAAATCAATTAATTATTTTAGTACCTTCTTGGCATTGGCATTTCTTCAAGGCAAAACCCTTAGCAACAAGAAACGCCCTGGGCATTTATTCGAATAAATACGGTAACTAATATTTCCAGTTAAATCATTAGTATCTTGAATATGAGCACTTTGTAATATTATCAAATCATAGCAGCGGATGTCATGAAGATCGAATCATGTCGTCTGTCACAATGTCACACTGGTTTAAGGTTTTTTGCTTATTTTTGTGCTATGGACTTCAGAATTCATAATTTCTTTTTTATAGCTTTCATTTCTTTTTAGGAAGAGGATATATTTACGTCGCCGTAAACAAATCTGGAAACGATATATTCACGTAAAACAGAGAGCGCATGCGCATTCACACTTCAATAAACTTACATTATCGGTCAAGTAAATTTATCGCTTCTAATTAAATGTACATTGGGTTCAACTCTCAGGACTTGAAATTAGCGTCGGCCCAAGCCACGGTGCCCAAGCTCACCACGGCACTGATTTGCTAAGGCCCTTTTGTTGGCAAGTTTCCATGAATCCATGTTAGCCATATGTTTATCAAATACCCTAAACGTGTAAGTGTTTATAGTCATGTTAAATTACATTAACTTGACCAAACTTTGTACAAAGAAGTTTCTGCTCTTTAAAAAAACCATTATTCAACAACACACAATCGAGTCGACGCCAAAGCACATGGGGAAATTCCTGAATTGGTTGAATGATTTTTTGTAAACAGTTTACGACAGGGTTTGACGTTTGATAATTATAATTTTTTCGTTCTTATTAAACATATTAAATTTGCTACAGTAGTATGCACTTCAATCATTAAATAAATCATTGAATCATTTTGATAATGAGCTAGAAATAAGCCTATTTGTATTCTTTTCACTCTAACGTCATGACCACAATGTACAAGTGAGGCTGTTTATTCCACACGCTCTTTGCATCCATACTTTGTAGACACATGCACAGCATGGTATTTCATTGAAATTAACTGCCAATGTTGTTTTTGTTAGAGTGTTTGAATAAAACATTAAAAATATTTGTTTTGTCTTACTTTATTCGTAATGATTAAATATCTTAGAGAAAACACTTTACTTTTGCTGCATAGCATATTTCTTTCGTAAAGTCTCTCTAAATGTGGTCTTTCTCGGATGTTCTTCTCGCTCGCTCGAGGCTCAACGAACTGACTAAAGAATGTAAACAATGCTGTTTTTTTAGTGATGACGTTGGTAAATGTGTTTGAATGAAAACATAATGTTATTTACTTTGTGATGACTGACTATCGTACAACAATACAGGCTTAGGCCTAGAGAATATCATTTTAATTTTGAGGTAATTGAGTGCTAGTTTTAGCAGGGAACCTGCGTAGGCCTAGTAATATTGTACTTTGCCAAGTGTCATACATATGACGCAAGTAAAATGACAAGAACAAAAATATTTCCAGCTGATAATATCACTTTTATTTGAAAAGTTAACACAATGATTTAATAATATATTAATTGATTAAACTACATACTATAGTAGGAAACTAAATTAAGTTTAATAAAAACAAAATTAGGCTTTTAATGAAATCTGTGCCGTTGTAGGCTTGCGCACCGCGGCTTCGGCTGACACTAATTGCGATCGAGTGAACCATGTAAGTTTATTAAAGTATGACTGTGCATGCGTTATTTATTTCACGTAGATATATCGTTTACTGATTTGTTTACGGTCACGTAAATATATCCACTTCCTTCTTTTTAAACTTAATAATACAAAGGATTATGTTAAAGTTTATGTTCATGATTATTTACATTTATTATGGCAATTTAAATTTTATGATAAACATTTAAACATTCATGAGCAACTTGAACATTTTGTTCACTCTGGCTGCTTGTGTAATTTGACACAGGTTTGTGACTCACAAGCGAGAGTAGGCCTATCTGGAGTAAAATACCAAACACTGGTAGTGGTAGCAGAGAAGGGGGGTCAAGTCCACACCAGACAGACCAAGCACTATTCTTTTCTGTTTCGTGGAAGTGTGACAATGCAAAACAGCATGCTGGGAGGTAGGGTTTTTGGTATTTACCTATGCCACCTGAGATGTTCAGCTATATAAGTATCCCCTAAGTGTCCCCATTTAGGGGACATCCAATTATTATTAATGGAACACATTTTCCCCCTCCTACTATATTAGGGGTTTTGGCCTACTTTGCATGCAAGTCAAGGTTTAAAAATAATATTTAAAAATGTCAAAATGCCTTGAGACCTCATTAAAATACACCATGTTTATGTTTTGACAATTTTATGCAAATTAAAGATATTGATTTGTGGTACTAGCTTGATCATAACCATCATTAAACAGTCTCACTATCTTAATACACTACAGACAGTATATCAGAAGAATAGACATTAAAAGTAATATTCATTTTCTGCCATTTTGTTTACTCTTACTGGCCCTTTCTGTTATTTAATATGATTGGACTGGAAAAAAACATCACACTCATCGTAAACCGCCTAGTAAAAAAAACAAAGTTATAATAATAAATGAACAATAACAAGGGTAAGCCTACTCACCGCATTCCATGTCGGATTTAATTCATCCTTTATAACTTCAGTCTTCTTTCTCGATCCTGCGTGAGAGCAAGAATTATAATAGAGCAGAATACGTTATACAAAGTAGGCATAATGTAAATGATAGTAAAAGGTACTTTCATACGCCGACAATAGGCCTATAATTGATACAAAACGTTTAAACTACTTAATGTAGACCTATAAGAGTACAGGCCTATACTGGCCTACCCAGAGTACAACGTTTACATATACCAACATAAACCGGCCGGTGTTTTACACACCTTTCGAGATGGCTGAGCCGATCCCGTCCTACCAGATTAAACAAGAAAGTCTCACCTTGGAATTCCACCGAAGCAATCGGGTCGCTTTTGCCAAGTTTTTCAACATTCGGAAGGTTGGAGGCACTCACAACAATCACGGTCAAAGACATGATTGCTGTGAATCTCTTCCCTCTCTAACCGGGAAGAACTTCTTAGAAGCCAATGTGGTTCTTTTCTGGAAGCGAGACGAAAATCAAGTGTAACACTAACACTCGCCGCGCCTATAAATTCCAGGCACCAGCAAAACTCACTTTGAACTTTGACATGAGACCAAACTTATTATTGCATCGCCTACGTCATTCCTCGACTAACTTTTTATTCTTAATATTAGTTACCGATAGGTGGCGATGTAGTGGTATTTATCATTATCATTATGGATTTATTTATTCATCTGTAAAAGATCTCATCATTGAAATGTGCATTGTGTTTCTAATTCTCTCTGATTATGAACTAGTACTTAAATCTTTACAATGAAAGACAATCCTCTCTCTGGAACAGAAAACCAAAGTGGGCTAAAGTAACTTGCATCTCTAGTTATATGCCTAACTTATTTTTAATCAGGAGAGCCATTTTCACTCATCTTTTGACTAATTGGCCATTAAACAATTCACCATATACATATATATGTAGTATGAAGCATTTGCATCCTTTGTTCTCTTTGTTTTGTGATCTTTTGTTATATATTCACGTTTGATTGGTCATATTTTTTGACAAGCTTATGTCATTGGTCACTATTTCTTATAATGTAGCCACCTATGTACTATATATACTTGTAATATTTTCTATACTGTTAGCAATGTGGGAGAGGTCGGGCTTCGATTAAAAGGTTTCGAAAGTGGTCCAGGGGGAGAAGCCCGAAGATTTTGACAACTTAGGGGTTTCAAAGGCTTATTTAATCGGTTTTAGATTTTATTAGAAAATAAATATAATTTTTATTCTCCTCGACGTGGGGGGAGCCCTCTCTTACGGGGGACCAGCCACCACCCCCGGCATCCCGCTGGCTGCGCTCCCCGTGATCGCCGGTACCGTCACACGCGTTGGGAAGCATTGTTCATGAGATTGGACAGAGCGAAAATTGCTTCTGGAACCGTACGGCGCGCCCCGTCATGCTGGGCTGGCTAGTTTTGATGTTGTAAAATCTAAATCAAACCAGTCATGCTTGGGTAGTTTTTGATTTACGTTCGGAACAGAATTTGAAGAGGGCGTTTGATCAAGTCAGACCTACGTTTTGAAATTTTATTTAGGCCTACATTTTGAAAAAATTAAACTACGTTTTGAAAAATTTGAACTTCGTTTTGGGAAACTAGACCTACATTTTGAAAAATTAGACTTATGTTTTGATAAATTAGACATTGAATTTTGCAATTACATTTTGAATTTATAACATAGACTTTTGCTGCGCATGGCACCCCATACGAAGATATTAAAATCAGACATATAAAAAAATAGTCGTCTTTCTTGACTACCAGCATATAATACAACTAAAATAAATACTCAAATAGAAGATAGAGAAATTTGATATTTATTTTAGTTAAATTTACGCTATATAAAATACGCTATAAGAATTTGTCGCCCTCATGTGTTCCGCTGAAGAAAATCATTTACAATTAATTATTATACGTTTACGAAGATATAAATCAGACATATAAAAAAATAGTCGCCTTTCTTGACTGCCAGCATATAAATACAACTAAATTCGTATATTTACAGTCATGAAAAGAATTTTTTATAATAGGCATCGAGACTGTGAATACGCGTTACAAGAACATGTGTGTCGCCCTCAAGTGTTCAGCTGAAGAAAAACTTCGGCGTTTGTGCATCTAAGTTTCAAAGTACATCTACTGTATCTACCATCATTTTAATTAATCGTGCTATTTTAAATAAACAAAAATATGACTAATTATTTTAACAAATGATTATATCTTTTATTAAAGTTTTAATATTAAGAATATTATCGATCTGTGTATATGGGCTAAAACTTGAAACATGCAACCTTGTTTTGTTTTTATATTATCATAATATTTCCATTATAAATCCAACGAGAAATGATCTTCTGAGTCAATTAACATTCGTGTAGATAATAACTCTTCCTATATTATTTGCAAAGATCACTGGCTGATAACAATGATAATAATGGTTGACAGTCTGTGAACTGTCAATCATTGAATGTCGTCAATGCATAAATAAAACTATGAATCATCATCATAATCATTTTCGTCATCATTATTATCATAGGCCTAATCATTGAAAATCAACATCATCATCATCATCATCATCTTAATCACCATCATCATCTTCATCACCATCATCATCTTCATCACCAACATCATCACCACCACCACCATCATCATCATCATCGTCATCATCATCATCATCATCATCATCATCATCATAATTAATCGTCATATCATCAGCATTCAGCATCATTTTATCATCCGGCATCCTGCTCGTTCTCTTCATCGTCTTTGGTGAAGTTTTTTATTGTTGACTTCCACTAACCGCCCCAATTACCGCTACTAAACTTTCAACTTATATCTTAATTGGGCCGCAATTAATAATTGTTTGTCATCACGTGATGCCTGACGTCTTCTAGTACAATGGTCAGATTTTTTTTAGGATGAAGAAAAGTGAGCTACATTCCAGAATAGGTTCATGATTCCAGGCATAAGTATTAGATACCTTCCTGGTAAGCAAATATGTGTCCTTATACTATTTGATAGGATCGGCATAAATGGATCAATATGGTGTGGCTTCAGTGCAGCAACGTGATGGAGATACGTTTGTTAAACTAGTGGAGTGTTTGTAAGTGAAGTGGTAAAGACCCTACCGTCCTTATAGTGCAGATAAGGAGTGTTATGATCAATGACCCACTAACTCTGTTGATAACTAACTGAACCGATGCCACTCTATGACGTTCTATGACATTCTGTCAGTTTAGCTGGTTTAGCATGGAGATCCATGAAGGACTGCCTCAACTCAGTGGCTGCGCCAGATTTGTCCAACAGGTGTCTGAAGCCTTGTTTGAGTCAGGGGCTTAGCCCTGCTCTGCTGCCTAATAAAGAAACTGGTCAATTTCGGCCTATTTTAAGCTGTTCTGAGGCGTTTTGTAAATTATTTCAAATTACTGTAAAATACATACAATACTGTGTACTCAGCGGTGGCGCAGAAATTTGCAAACAAGGGGTCCGACGGAGGGGTCCGAACCAAGGCAGTGACGAAGCCTCGGTCGAAGGCCAGATTTAAAAAAATCCCTTTTGGGGTTCATGGGGAGAGTTTTTATGGCTTAATTTGGTCTTACATGTGTTTTTAGACCACAATATTAGGGATTGGCAACCAAATAGCATTATTTGGATAGGCAGATTATTTTTTTTTAACTTTTTGTTCCTACGACCTAGTCGTTCGTCGGACGACAGTGGGGTCTAGGCCTTTCCCCTGCTGGTGCCACCACTGTCCCAACTGACACAGTTTGAGGACAGTGGTTTCCAACCTTTTTGCATTTGTGGACCTCTCAGGACATGATATAATTTAAATCCAAGTATAAGTTTACTGACTGTTACTATTGCACCAACAGGAGCAGTTCCAGCTTTTTGTTAAAATGGAGAGGGCCATTAACGATATAATTTGCCAAGGCAAAAACAATTTTCAGATGCCCAGATATGCACTTTCCTACATTCACAAGGTTTGTTTTATCTGGGTTGACGATTAATAAATAAATAAATCGTCATTTTTCATCTAACCAGTGGCGGATCCAAGGGGGGGGTTCAAGGGGTTAGGACGAACCCCCATTTGTGAAGAAACGTAACAAAATACAACTGGGTCCTGGCTTACAAAAAGCATGCTAACCTACCTAGGCTTAGGTTGGAAGATCAGACAAACTAGGCTTAGCCCAACTAGTTTTCAGTTAAATAAATTATACACACTGTTTTTGGTTCACCATCGTAATAATTTATGTACGAAAGTGCGTTCTTCAGGCCTATCGGTTCATCGATCCATGGAAGAAAGACTACATATCTAACTACTAGTGTTGTTGGATTATAATGATATATTGGCTATCTTTGATTTTTTTCCTCTATGATAGGCCTAAAAAATGAGATAAAATTAACTGACCTTTTCTCAAGAGGGGAAAACCTTGAATTTTGATGAACTTAAAGGTCATTAAAGGACTAATCAGAAGTCGGGAAAGCTCATTTCCGGCCATCTAGGAATCAAAATTTTCCCGGGAGGACCCCTGTTTTGGAAACATTTTGAACCCACCTCTTATAAATGCTGGATCCTCTCCTGCTAACAAAAAAACATCTCTTAAACTAAAGTCGTTATAAAGTTGTGGTTATTCAGGGCTTCTCAAGTACTTTGGAACTTCCGTAGTAGTTGCTACGGAAATTCTGCCTAATTAGGGACGTACAAAAATAGACAGTAGACTATGGAAATTTATCATAGACCCATAAATACATAGTCTAAAGTCTAGAACAAATGACATTAACATCAGGATTTTTAGTTACATTGTCCCTAGATAACATACTGTACTTGTCATAATTCATAATTTTGTTTCACTCAACTCTCAAACGTAATGAGTCTGTTTGGCAGAAGGGGAAAATGTCCCTGTACAACAGGGGTGGGCAAAAATATCGGATGGAGGGCCAAAGTGAATTTTTGATTTAACACCGAGGGCCACACCAAAACTTTGATACTTCCATGTGGTTCCAAAAAACCTCCAAGCACTGCTTTTACACCACTTTGTTCTCAGTTTTAATGTTACTTTTAACATATGATCAGTGTCTGGCTGTAAAAAACAAGGTGTTTTCTTCTAGCCAATGTTGCTTGGTGGGCCCCACACGTAGGGTTTTTAAATCATTTAACTTCTTCCAATTTTATCCATGATGATTATTGTTTTATCAGCATTTATAGATATTTAATTATTGCAAATAAGCCTTTCATAGGTGAAGCACAGGTTTGTTCTAGAGAGTAATGCACTCTGATAAAATGCATTGTTCAGTTTGAAATATTTATTAATAATAATTAATTAATTAATTATTAATAATGATATTACGGTTACCTGTGGTCAAACATATACTCTTCACCCTGGGGGAGTACTGATATATCAGCATTTGAACCCTAACACTTTCCCCTGTACCTGCTGTACTTCTGGTTAGAGAGAGACGAAGTATGTTGCCCAGAGACACAAGCATAATGCACCAAGGATTTGTGCCTGTCTCTCCCACAGGTGGAGGAGAAGGAGCAGGACGAAAAGACCTCTGAGTAAGTTTCTAGACGTTTTGTTTTAAATCTAAAGTGATATTGATGGCTCTATTATAACGGCTTATAGAAATCTACAGTTGGCCCTCCAATTCAAGACCTGAAAATTTGGGGTGATCTTTGGGTTTTGTCTCCATATAGAAGAATAGCTTTGTGTTAAAAGATTAAACATTGTTATTTGGTTGTTTGAAAAAGTTGTCTTGAATTAGAGGGGGCCGAATTGGAGGGTGCACTATATTATTATGTTGATTAGAGAATTAATTATTATAAGTCGTAGGATAAACGTCTAGGACGGCTGTTGTACCCTACTGTTGGCGTATAATAAAAATATTATGTAAAAATTAGCATAAATGGCTTAGAATGTATAATGAGATTGGTAGAAAATAAAAAGATCACCTATTTTGTCCCTATTATTTTATATTATCCCATAATCAGTATTCTACCATTATTAATTTATGATTCAAAATTGCTTAGTTTAATAACCGCTAATTAGACGATAATTATTTATTCTGTAGATTTGGCCAACTTTTCTGTTGAACTTTGGACTGTTTGCTTCTAATCGTACACAGGGTCATTAGCTTCATACCACTCTGATAGTGAACGGCCATGACAATCGCAAAACACTGGATGACATTGAACAAGCAAAATAACTTGTAAGTATATTTTGTAGAGATATACATTTTTTGGATGGATTCTGTTATTTTGGGGTTTTTAGGTTTGTAGCTTACTGGTTAGGTGAGCACTCTCCTTTCTAATGTGATTTTAGTTTCATTATTAGATTATGTTCTCTCGTTTTTTATAGGGACTTCCAAGCTGGCTATACACAATCACACTTAATAGAGTCTAGGAAACACAAAAATTTAAAAAAATCGGGGGTCCCAAGTTTCCCGCAAGTCACAGGAGTCTCCCGCAAATCGGGACAGACTCTTACAAGCAAGCAAGAGTCTCTGGAAAATAACCCATCTTCAGCAAATTAATAATATTTGCATGTTTTTACTACTTTATTATCAATTTTCTCACGGAAGTTAGTGCTGACTGGTATCACCATGTGCAGCAAAAAGTAAATAAAATGTGTTAATAAGAAAGCTCATTTAACCAGGCCTCCTGGAAGTGACTTCTTTCTACTTGTGACCCCTGAAAAAAGGTGAAAAATTCTGCCAAGAAGAGCATCTTCAGTGCAAATGTTTTTAACATCAATTGCTACTTCAGTTGCTACTACTATGAAACATGAACAATGTTGTTTGGACAGTGGCCTAGTTGTACATTTCTACAGGGGTTTCCAACAGGAAAACATGTCAATATGAAGGGGCGTACTGATCCCCTAGTGCACCGGTCCCTAATCACCAGCAGAAATCGTTGTATTGAGTCAACGCACTGCAGGGGATACCTTGTGCGCATACACCAAACGGAGATGCAGTCCATCAGCGCTCGATAAACCTCAGAATATTTGTTTCATTGGCCTGATGTGTGACGTGTGATTTAAAACAGTATTATTATCAAAACTATTGTATTATTTCCCTGAATTGTATCACCTTTTGAATAAACAGTCATTTTAATAATGATATTAATAGGTATTTTTATTATTTGGCAATTTTAGGAAAACATTGTTTTTATTTTGCATCTATACATAATAAAATGATAACAATATCATTTAAAAAAAATCGTTTTAATGAAATAGCATTATGATAAGATTACAAAAAGAAAAATATGTATAGATTTGGGACAACTCCATACATCCTTAAAAAGAGAATAGTTTTCATTGGGATCAAAATTTTAGCCCAGATCAAGCTTTTTGTTCGTCATATAAATACTTCATTAAATTTCCTTGAAACATACAGTATCTGTGACAAAAAATTTAAGTAAAATATTGAATATTGAAAAGAGTCATAAACCCTGTCCAGACTATCAAATTTTATTTGACATATACATGTGTTATGCCCAAATATGGTCATGATAACATCACATCATGACCATGTATAGGCACATCATGGCCATATATGGACATACAACAGCTTTTTGTCAATGGAAATTTGTGGACAAACCTTTATTTTTTACACAGGGTATGTAACATAAATATAAATTTAAGTACCAAGTCTAAGATAAAGTTGGGTATTAAATCAGTTTTAAATTAATTAATGGCTTGTGAGTTTCGGATGCGAGGGGAAAGCATTTCCCGAAAAGGTAATGATATGAAGGCATATTCCAGATTCTCCCTTACCTGGGGTTAGTACCTATGAATAATCCCACCTTCAGATACAGGTAGTCAATTATTTAAGTAATTAAAGTAAATTGAAAACAAAAAAAAAGGAGATCTTTAACAACAGACTTTCATGTCAACTGATGCCAACGTGTCGGTCATTAACTGGCATCGCGTTTCGTGGAAGATTACTACTACCAGGGGCATGCCTAGGAGTACACCACTAGAGCCGGTAATTACATGAGGCGTGTAAGAGAAGCAAGAGTTTGGGTGCTTGCTATGGATTTTTATCTGCTTAAGTGGAAATTATGGAGTGGGGTTGTATAGCTTAGTAGTTATAAGATGCTTGCCTTCTAATCCCAGGGTTCTTGGTTCAGGTGCTATGACTTGCTACTAAAAACAACTCAGAGCTCTCAAGTCTTCTGGATTTCACTGGAATCTCCAGCAATTTTGGTTCATTTCCTGGTCTCCTGGAAATTCCACATTTTCTCCCGGAATTTGAATTTCTCTTGTATTTCTCCAGGATTTTAGCAGATTTTCACAATTAAGGCTTATGCTAAAGCTGAATTTTCCCATTCTTATGCATTAAATCTGGCAGACATAAGATTTATTGAACATTTTAGGTAGCAATATGGTATTAACAGTGACCTAAACCTGCCAAAGCCTGTTCGTTTTTATATTGAATAAGGCGATAAATTTGTACACGTGTGTCATTCTACATGCATTTTAGCTAGTACACACTTTGAAAACCCTCTGTCTGTCCTGCAAGACAAAATCTCCAGGAATTTGACTTTCACAATTTGGGACCCCAGACAACTCCAGTCCCTAAGCCTTGTAAAGACACTTATAAAGCATTATTCCATCTTGTAATTGGCCAGTTACTTGCTGTGGATGCGAAAGAAATAAAAAAGTGTTTGTTTACTCAGCAAATTTCCAGTTTTTCTGGGGAAATCCACCTCCACACCCCTCTAAGCCACTGATTACCACTAGTACCACACAGTTTATAATTGAAAATTGGTGCTATAGAGAAGACCTCTCTAGCAAGACCATTTGTGACCCTCGATTAAATGTACATCCGAGCTCATAGTCTCTGGGAGTATTGTTGTTTTAGTTTGTGAGAAGACTATTAACAATGACAAGTACAGTAGCTAGTATTTTAAATTACTATTAAATAGCTACAAATTTAAAAAGAAATATATGTACAGTATATTAATTTTCCTATATATTATTCTCTCATAAACATAAATGTTTACAGTTAAAAGTAAATATTTGTTTTAATCCCTTATAAGTGTTGAATAATATTTTAGAAAAAGAAAATAAGAACTTTTAAAGTTCATTTGTACCATGCCACGTCATTTTGTGTTAGGGAGTTTTTATTTTGTTATTTTATTTATAGGCCTATATTGTATGTGCCCAATAGAATCATGACAAAGGGATCCTGTTTCTTTTTATCATGTATTTCATTTTTTAACGACACAAATCATTACGCCCATTTAATCCTTAACGTGATTTTTTTTATAATGAAATGTCAGTTATGACAGGTCAATTATATGGTGCTCAAAAGAAAAGTGTAATCAGTCTTCCCATATTCACTGGAGTCTACAGCTTGGGAATGCCCAGAGGAGGTCATTTCCCCTTGGATGTCACCGACCCCAGGTATTTGTACATAAAGTTGTGCCTTGATTACATTGTACAAGATATAATATACGCCTAAGTAATATAAAAAATTTGAAAAAATTATAATAAATTTTATATTAAATAATAATACTGAAATTTTTACCACACCGTAAGAAATATTAACCATTTTCAAACATATTAAAAGTATTTTGGTTTGTTTTTCATAATATACTGTTTCTGTAGGTATAACATAGAACATAGTATTAATTAATTATAATACATTGTTATAATGCTTGCCTTCCATTTCCTAGGTCCTAGGTTCAAATCCTAAAAAAAATCACTACACTAGATTCTAAGCCCTGCTCGGATTATCAAATTTTATTTGACAAAACCATGTGGCATGCCTAATATGGTCATGACGACATATATGATCATATATAGGCACATCATGACTATATATGGGCATACAACAGTTTTTTGTTAAATAAAATTTGTGGGAAAGACAAGCCAAACCAGTCACTCGTCACAAATCCTGTTTCAGAGATATTGGCCGAAACATGCTGGAATGTCAAGTTTTTAAAAATATTTTATTGCACTAAACTGATCTCATATATCTATGCATCATGCCATGCTGTTATTTTCACCATTTTCAATGTTAAAACATTAAATTTTAACAATTTGGTGATGGTTTCTGACTGAGAAATGCCCGAAATCATAAACCTTGAAGGCTGATTTTATATTGTTCTTTAAACAGCTGTATGTTTAAATGCTTGTAACTTCTTATATGTTGGATTTAAATGATTCTTTTACCATTTTATAGCTCTCATTTTGCTGTTGAATGTCGTATTAATAACTAATAAGTGATTTTTGCGACGAGTGACTGGTTTGGCTTGTCTTTGATAGTCTGGACAGAGCATCAGCCATCACAATTCCCCTCCTATGATTGGTGGGGTTTTGCTGTTGGCTGTGAAAAAGAGTCTTGAATATCTTAATTGATTTGCAAATTTTGCTATATGATAATTATAGTATTTAAAATGTTTTAGATATAAAATAAATATTAATTATCTTTTTTAAAAATTGTTTTGACATTATGCATTATGCAATTTAACATTTTATGAGTCTTTGAATTATTTTATTATTGAAATTTACATTTTGAAAAAGAAAACATGAATTCTACAATTTTGTAAATAAAGTTGTTGCATGTAAGGATGCATCATAATGTTTTCATGCACCTCTGCATCCACAGATTAGTTTCACATACCAATATGTTTATAGCTTCTGACAAAAAGGGGTCAAATAGACCCCTGTTCAAACCCAGGGGAGGAACTCCACTAACACAGGGTGAAGTAACAGGGCCTAGCAAAAAGGAAAATATGATCTAGACATTAATATCAAAGACTCCCACAGGTAATCAACTAATAGGCAGTGGTGTATTTAAGTCTTGAAATAGGGGGACTGACGGGGGATGCAAACGTCAAGTAGGGGCTCGATGATTAAGTGAGGGGCACTAGTGCGGCGGCCTCAAGGCAAAACAACGTAACTGCTTTTATATTTTTGTTAAATTACATCGTTTTGCCTTGGTAAGTCCAAATGATATGAGGTGATTTTTAACTACCATACTTAATCATATAATTTTTTTTTGTGGGGGACTGGGATAGGGGATATATCTCTGCTAACAGGGCCAAGTAAAAATGAAAATATGATCTAGACTGATCTAGACAGTAATAACTTACACCCCACAGTTTGTCAACTAACCAGCTTCCTATAGCTTGACAACTGGGGGAAATCTTTTATCAACTTCATACAGGTGGGGTATTATAAGGAAAACACTGGGGACTAGAGATCTGATGTTTATACCTCCAGACCAGAAGTATATGACATGTTACAACTGAACTTCCCTAAAAAGTGTGTTTTATAATCTGTGACAATTTTCCAATCAGGAAAGCTTTGCATGACGTGGGTAAACAGATATTGTGACTTATGAACTGTACAGTCATGAACTAAATCACAGGGGTGTCTTATCTTGGTAAGACTCAGTTCTCAAACTGAGGGATGTGCCTGATGAAACTCAACACACCTCCATTTGTGAGAAATTCAGTGACTGCCATATTATTCAAGAGAGAGCAATTATAACCAGTTGAAAAAATCTTTTATTTAAAGATATAGTCTGTTTAGAGAAATTTCATCTGTCTGTATGAACAGGGGCGAATTTAGGGGGGGGCCGGCCCGGCCCCGGCCCCCCTTTTGGGAGGTAAAAAAAAGAAAAAAAAAGAAAAAAAAGAGAGAAAAAGAAAAAAATAATAGCCCAGAATGCCTCAAATGTTATGTTCGGGCGTCTAGAACACAAAAATTTCGCGGGGGCATGCCCCAGACCCCCTATGACAGTGTTGTCTCAATCGGCTCAACTTTCGGCCCCCGCTTCCGGCCCCGCCTTTTGGACATTTCTGGATCCGCCCCTGATGAATATTATAATTTCTTTCTGACCAACCAAAACAATTGCTTGGGACCAAGGAGTAAGAAGAGGAGTAGGCTATTTAGTAGTAGAAGCTAGTAGGGATTGAAACCCAAACCTGTGCATTTCGCTTGTGTTCTTGACAGTAGCATATCTAGAAGTCTTGAAATGGGGGTGCAGATGAGAGGGGGGGCAAAGGTGAAGTGGGGGGGGGAGCATGATGATCAGTTCAAGGGCGCTAACTCGCTAAATAAGGTGATTTTAGATGATTTTTAACTACAGTACTTGCAAGTGATTTTTGGGAGAACGTCTGGGACAGGTGCGAGTAATTTTTAAAGGGCATGCAACCCCCATGCACCCCTCCTACATACGCCACGGGTCCTTGAGCAAGACGCTTTATCTGCATTGCTTCTCTATACCTAGGAGCATAGAGAAAGTGGGTACCTGAGGAGGTTCAAGTGCAAAATGTGCTGATATACAGTATTAAGCTGGATATTAAGGGACAATGTATCCATTATATGTTAGTAATGGCACTAGACTGTGGCTGCCGCTGGTCTCTGAGAGCGCCTTGCCAGAAATTCAAGTGTCAATTTTGAATTAGTAAAAATAGGAAGAAATTTATTTTAAATTGTTTTTCTCCTTTCAATGATTTTTTCCTTTTTAGAAATCTTGTTTATCTCTGCTGTAAAAATTGTTGAGCCACATTACCGATCAGCAGGAATTTATATATTAACTACAATTTGTCATTTTGAATGGGAAATTATCTATATTTACTATGTATTAAAGGGAATTAGGACTACTGTATGTCAATATAATTTACAGTTCTAAAATTATAGACACTTTAATCTTTTAAAAATAATATTAGTTTTATATTTTCAGTTATGTCTTTAAAATTTATTGCCTGTTTTATTACTCTTTTCTCAGACAACAAATTAAAAACGACATTGAGGAAAGCTTCTGAAAAAAAAAAAAAATTCTACTCGGGGATTGTAAATGTCAAAGGAAACACAGCGACTCTCATTAGAGACCACAATCAGGTGAGTCATAGAGATCACATGCGAAAAGCCATGTTGTCAACGAGAAATACTCCCATGGCAGTGTCTTTGAATGGTTACATCTGAAGAACGACTTCGAACTTTATTCTTAATATTTCTTCTTCCTTTATTATCAATCCATCAAACGCAAATGAAGATTAATATATTTGTTTTCTAATTTTACATTGTTTGTGTAGCTCAGTAAATAAAGGTATTTATAAATCAGGAATCCATGGGAAACCGTTTAAAATGTGATGTCATTGTGTTTATACTACTACAGTACAGTAGTACTACAGTGTTAGTTCACGATACCATGTGATACTACTCTGTTGTTATCGGCGACACAATGAGTTCAACCGGACGCCATTTTCTCCACTGACAAACCATTGATCCCAATTTGTAACCTAATTATTAAATAAATAATTATAAATACCCAATACCAGTACCAGTATCTTAGTTTTTCTTTGTAAATTTTAATTAATGATTAAATGTGTGTTTGATAACTAATATAATGCAAGCTTTTGTGTTTTTACATTTTGATGGTAAATTATAGGTTATAAAATACCTATTCCAGAAAGCCTATTCTAAACTATTAAGATTATGAAGTCATTCAGGTGTAATGAACGGTAACCAACGACTGGTTAACAACAAAGGGCGCCACCTGGTGTTGTGACAACACGACTGTCATACTCTATACATATTTTATTGCCTCCACCAAGGAGATAAATTTATTCACCCTGTTTTTCTCTCTGTCGGCCTGCAAGAACTAAGGAATGGATCATCATAATATTTACTGGATGATACATAATCTAAGAAAGAGATGATTAACTTTTGGGGAAGCGTAAAAGAAACTAATGGAATCGCCCATTAGACATGGCTTGCGTATTGTTTGGTATTCAAGCTTAAAGCGGAAAGTAATGGAATCGCCTGTGTATTGTTCAGTCTTCAGGCAATGGGCGGATGTATGCACTTTATGGAATGACTGTTGTAGTTGTTTCTGTAACTGTTATGGCAGTTAAATCATGGAGAAATATGTGTAATCTGTAGAATTTGATTTTCTTGTTATATTAATATTAGTTGGACCACCAGTGTTGAATGTATTGAAGAATATAATTGGGTGGTAGGTAGGGACTGGGGTAAAAGCAGTGCTACGCCAGGTGCCTGTCACACCTTTTTGCAGGTGTCGGATGATATAGAGTAGGGAACTTAAATATATCATAGAGTACTTTTTCAACTGTGATTGTTGTCAGACAAATTCTATGATTTATCATTATGAGTTCGTTAAAGTTGTGCTACTTTAGTTTGTTTTATGATTAATTACCTCATATATGCTAGTTAATGGAATGTAGCTAGAATTATGACATTTCCTCTTACATTTCCTCTTACCAGTATTAACTTTTTTATTTGCATCTCAACTGTCTACAGTCCTGATTCTTAAAGTGTGTGTCATGACCTAAAACAGAGTTGCCTACAATTTTTGGGGAAAAAAAACCAAATTAAAGAAAATGAAAAAAACACATCCACCAAAGTGCTATGGTATTTGCTATTACTGCATGTGGCACTGAGGAGAAGGAGGAAATTTAGAGATTGAACTCAACACTCTTGGTTTTGAGGATAGGTACTGTAAACACCAATCCATTTAGCTGAAAGTGTGTTTATGATCCACTTTTCAAAGTAAATTTATTGACAAGAGTATCTGAAAAAAAAAATAAAGCTACTAAGCACTACCTGTATTCACCTAATTAATGAATGAATGGATTAATTATTCAGTCTCACCTATCCCCATACTTTCTCCGAATTGTGAAGTTTCCTTCTATCCTTGTATCATTCAAGACTAATTACAGGATTGAGGTAATTGTTTTATTTAATCAGTAATCAGCTTAAAGGATAACAATAACAATGACTTGCCATAAGTAGGTGGTTAAGTTAATTAAAAATCAAGTGCTTATAATTATAAGACACTTTCTGTAAAGTTAGTAGGCCTATATTCTTTACCAGGAATATTATTCATTAACTAATGATATTAACAAGTGCTAATAATAACAAGTTTACTTCCTCAGTTTGTTAGCAGGATTATGTAACAAAAATAATGAATGAATTATAATATTAAGTGCAATGATACATTTTTTTTTAATTGATGACTTTTTCAGATTCAGTACTTATAACACGTCAGGTAGGGCACACAAGATTTCACATTAATATCTCCTAACACAAAAAAAATTAGCATTGGAGTACCCGCTGCTACGTGGGGATCGGATTCATCACTAGCCACCAAGGGCAGCTCGGAGATCTATTGGTTAAGACATCAGGCTAGTTACCTGGAGGTTGTGGGTTTGATTCCCACCTGAATCACTTGCAAGATTTTTTTCTTTGCAAGCATTTGGGAATGTACTGAGCATTCAGTACTTTTAACATGTCAGGTCATATTATTTCTCCTGACACAGAAAACGCCATCAGAATTTTTTTCAGATTAGTGTGTTAAACTGATAATAAGTTTAATAGACCCATAAATAACAGTTTAACAACATTCCTATATCTTTGTATAGACACCTAAATTAGTTGGTAATCAATTTTCTAAGTACAAAGTCTGTAAATCAATGAAAGCTGATTAGTTTGGTTTGTGTGTAATTGGAAGTTGTTAATTTTTTGATCTTTGAGCAATGTAATACTTTAATTAAAGGTTTGAGATTTTTTCAAATCCTACCACAAACAATTTATCAAGTTTCATGCGAACCATATTTTATTCTGATGGCGTTTTTTCGTCAGGAGAAATAATAAATAATACAAATGGTGTTTGCCCTGTCTGACCTGTTATCTTACTTAATGCCCAATACATTCCCATACAGTACTTTAATTATTGTCAGACAAATCATGCAGCATTATTTTATGTCATCAATGCTCACTCTTATTTAGAACTGTATTCAAGGGATATTCTATTCTAATAAAAAAAAAATGGAATGGGTAACACCTTGTTTCCATTCTAAAACTGTACTATCTTAAATGATCCATCTAATTCAGTCAATGTCACTGATAATTACTCTCACAAAAATTTATTAAGTGAATGATGTACTTCTTACCAGCCTTTTGTGATAATGTTTATTTGAGGTTTCTAGGCCACCTCCTACAGATATATTTTAATAGGTTTGTGGGTTGCTTTAAAGCCTCTGATTGAATACCTTGGGCACAATTAAAGTCTCTTATTTGGTACAAGTCTTTGACAAACATCAGTTTAAAGTTAGTCTATCTAAAGATTGACAGAAACTACATTTGTATAATTTAGATTCGTGTTTTAGTCTTTCTTTATTAGTAGATGATTCATGTTTGAATGTTCAGATTTTGACTTGAACTCTAGCTTTCAATCAGAAATGTTTTAGTGTAAAACACATGTTTGGAGTTTGTTATTGTTAATGTTAAGACCTGTGTCTTCTTTCGTTTTTGTATCTTTTTCTTTCTGTGTTCCTACTTTTCTTTAGTTAGCACTACTAGGCTGTAACATGTTTTTAATTCATTTTTTGTGAAGTATAGCTTTTTGAAGTATTAAAGCATGATTTATTGATTGCAGAAAATGTTTAAAAAAAAATCAGGCAGTAACATTGTTTTAATGAGACCAAAATTTAAAGCTATTGTTTTTTTTTCTTTTCATTTTCACTCCCCTCTGATAAGGCCCAATAAATGGTACTGGAAAAAAAAAATTTTTGAAAAAAAAGTTTTTTGAAAAAAAAAAAATTGTTTTTGAAATTTTTTTTTTAAATTTTATTTATTTATTTATTTTTTATTTATTTTATTAAATAATTAGTAGATATTGTTTACATTATCTAAATCATGTTTTACTTTGAATATCAATGCACCAGCAAACAAACCAAGGGTTATATTTGGCTTTAGCAAAATAAAAAATTTAAAAAGCCTCCCTCCCTCCCTCATTACTTTTCCTGCCCAGATAGGGTGATAAACTAATAATATTTTTTATAGGGCCTAAAAACTAATACATTTTTACTACGTAGATTGTATATTAATGTTCATATGTGCAGATAACCTATTACACCAGTCATTTTGTCAGCATGTTTATTAACACTAAGAACATTTGGTTATAGTTGCAACCATACAATATTTTGCACAGTAGCATGTTAACCAACCAGGGAACTCATTTAGCTATTTGCGGTATCAAATCAATGTTCACAATAATTAAACAAGATAGGCTTCGATGGCTTGGCCATGTATGTTGAATGGAGGACACAAGAATACCTAAAATTCTTTTATATGGTGAGGTTACAGTAGACACATTGGCCGCCCCCTTTTACGTTTTATGGATCTATGCAAACAGGATTTAAAGTCTCTTGGATTTGATCTGTTCACTTGGGAGAATTTAGCCAGAAATAGAGCTTTATGGAAAAATGAAGTGAAAAGGAAACTCAATTTGTTTGAAGACAAATATAGAGGAGAATGTAATTCAAGGAGAGAAAAACGTAAAGCACAGGCCAGCTCAGAATGTTTTCATATATCTTTCACTTGCTCATACTGTCAGCGCAATTGCACCTCAAGAATTGGATAGTTTAGCCACCAACAAGCATGTGCACTGAAATTCAACCTGACAGATTAATGCTAGTGTTGCAGTTGATGTAAAATCCTAGAGTGTTCTTCACCATAGTCTTTCAGACTGACGGTGCCAATGATGAAACAGAAGCAATGAAAATAAAGTAGTTGCTCAAGGACACAAAAAAGTGGCCAGCCTCTGAATTGAACCCCTGACAACTCCCAGCTGAGCAGTTGGAATAGAGTTATTGTTTCTGCTTCTTGTGCTGAAGACCCTTGTTCAAATCCAGCCAGCGTTTGGTTTTAATAGGAGTCTATCGCTTGGATCCTCGAATTAAGTTAGCTAAGAACAATGTTTGTGTCTGTTATATGCTGTAGTTAAGTTGGGTGGCGCTGCACTGCGGCTGTTTGGGCCCAGCGCGAATTTCAGATTCCAATTTGAATAAGGACCAAAGAAACAATCTTGGTTGCCACCTGCCTCTGGCACCACTGTGCCACCTTCTTCTGATGACCAATGAATGGAAGGGCCATACTCGTAACCATTGGGTGTTTTCCTCCTAACTGCAACAGGATAAATATTAATGTTCAGTTCACCCAATCTAGGTAAGTGGATGCCATGCCCCTGGTTTTGTTTTCCTTCTGTATTGTTTTCTACAGCTTTCTTTGTACCATCCTATAGAGCAAGTTAAATAATTCCTCTTTTTCTCAATAAATCTGATTTATAGTGTTTACTTGATGTTTAAGTTAATCTGCATGTAATTTGCTGCACCTTTCATCAATTGATTTCTAAGGAAAACCTCAACTTGTTGATTGAACGAACTCATTAAAACTGTGTGGTCTAGTTGTTCTTGCTCATAATTGTCTAAATACGCATTGTCCAAAAAGTAGTTTACTTCTTATTTATAGTACCACAGATACCTAGAACTGTGGCTTTAATTTGAAATTAACACTGCCATAATGAAGTCTGAATTCCTGATACCAGAAAGTTTGGAGTGTAACTAAGGCAAGACTTTTTTCATACTTTGTTTAGCAAACCCGCCTCCCACCAATAATGACGATTTTGAATAAAAATGAACTTTTTTTTTTTGGCCAATTAGCGCACCCGCCGCCACAAAAAATGGAAATTTCAGAAAAAAATAAAAGTTGTTCTTTATTTTTATTTTGCTGCTGCTGCCTTGAAATCTCCAAAAATAAGATACTGTATGTATATTTCTTCCTAATAATACAAATCCAAAGCATTTAACTATCCCATTACTACACTGTTTATATTCACCAATAAAATTTTATTTTTATTTTATCCTCCGTCTGGATGTTTTTGGCAAAACTATTTACTTAATAAGAAAATTTTATTTTATTTTGTTTCCGCCCTCCTCAGGCGATCTTTAAAAAAAATAAGTTTGCGAAACAAGGTATAAAAAAGTCTTGCTGTAAACTTAACCATGGTAGGACAAAGCATCACTCCTATGATATTTTCTTGAAGCAAACATACATAGAAATAGCATTGCAGTACCCACAGCTACTTGGGAATCATATTCTAGGCTAGTTTTGGAGGTTGTGGGTTCAATTCCGATCCGAATCGCTTGCAAATTGCTCTTAATTTCAAAATGTATTTTCATTTTTATCCTCTAGCACTGTGCGATTTTGGAAATGCGAAATAAAATAAATGTCTTATACTTGCTTGATGATAGTGGGTCGATGAAAGCTTGTAGCTTATAGTCCCATTATCATTACTGTATGTTTCATATTTTTACTAATGCATTATCAATAATCTCCCTTGAACTAAGTTGTTCATGATACCAAAATAAAATAGAATTAGTTATTAGTTATGCTAGAAACTCTTTTAACAAGGTCTCCTGGAAGCAGGCTTCGCCCAACTTGAACCCCAGTAATCAGAGATTACTGTAGACCTATTTATAGGTCTCCCTACTCTTTATCTCATCTCATAAGTTATTTGACTTGTAAGTCTCACTAATTCTACAATTTGTTCCTTTGAATAATTTTAATGGTTATTAAATATTCCGACATTTTAAACTCAGGGCACTGTCAATAAGAAATATTTCGACACTAAATATCTAATGCGTGAACTCATACAAATTCAGATCCACCTTGGACAGATTTAAGTATGTTTGTGCTTTTTCACTAGCTTGTATAATTATTCCATTTTTTTCAAATTTCCAGAGGTAGTGTCCAGGGAATGGAGTTGTATGGCTAAAGAAATTTAATAAAGAGAAGAAATTATGATCAAGAAAGATTATCATGTTAATCAGTTAGCAACATAATGACAAAGATCACAGATGCACCTGAAGATAAGGTACAACTAAGTAATGTGTAGTTATTTCTGACTGTAGTTTTCACTCTGTTACTCTCAGGAGTCCTCATGGGTAAATACATTATGGGATGTCTTAGGACTTATGACAAGCAACTGTAGGCTAGACTGAGAGTGTTGATCCCGCAGACAAATGAAATGATTAAAAAAATTGTGCATCTGTCTCGTCGAACGGATTAATAAGTTAAACGTTAAAAGGACTGATTGTAAGATTACGCACTGCATCAATTGGATTTATGACTCAGTTGTCTATTAAATGACACAGGAAAAGAGTCACTTGGTAAATTATTTCAGATTCCCTACAGACAGTTCCTTATTAATGCTAGAATCATTCCAAGTCTAAAGAAGATATACCGTAACTGTGACTATGATCAGGAAAGATTTATCCACGGATAGATTTTAAGCAGCCGCTCTGTGTGTTTGCATTTTTTCAAGGATTTCTGTATTTACTTGTCCATACTTCTTTCCCAATGCCTATTCCCTTTCATCCGAGAATTTGTCTACCATATTTTGCAATTTACTTACCAAACTTATACTTGGTATAAAATTTTACTTGGTTCCCTTTTGCATATGTATGTAAGAAAAATTTTACACCTTTAAATCATCCCGATGAAGACTGACATAAATTATACGTCGAGTCTGTCAGACAAAGATCACAAGTGTACTTCCAGATTTCAATTACTTCAACATAAAATTTATGCAAGGGCAGCTCCAATATGTGAACCAACTTCCAACCATGAGTGGAGCTGAAGTGGGTCAAGACTCTGTGGGTGAAGTGCTGACACCGTCCCTGATGTTTGGTTCACATCTAAGCAAATCTGAGCTCATATCTGAGCATAATGCAGTGTAGAAAGTTTTTGCAGCACATTGGAAATGTTGAATTTTCACCACAGGGTTGTTTGCAGCCTGCAACAACCCTGTGTGTGCGGCCAGACTACCATCTATGGCTAGAAACCCCTTGTTTTTGATGGCCCGATACCGGCCATCTCTAAAAAGTGACCGTAAAACAGAGTATAAAGTGGTATAGATGAAGGGCATGAAGGTTTTTGCAACACTGGAAATTGTTTCTGTATTCCCTTTTGTTGAACCAAGGATAAAAAACATATGCTTACCTGACGTTTCGATTGTGATCGGCGATCACACTGGAACATTGGAAATCTCAATGTTTGGGGGTGTGGCGTGCAGTGTTCAATCTGAAATTCACTTTGGCCCTCTGACCAATAATATTATGTCCACCCTAGCTTTATTTTATTCAAAATTATAACTTATGAAAACAAAAATTATTTGTCTCTTTTTCCCAAGATGATAAAACATATGGGATGAATTTCCAGTGTCAAAAAGAAACATTTTTTTCATCAACTTTTGTTTCACGTCTTTGCATTTTCCGTAAATAGGATTAAAGTTGTTAACATGTCGATAAGACAAGTTTGTTCCAGTGACAGCCATCTTGTCTAAATAACATGAAGATTTTGTTTTTCAGTGTTACCACAGGAACAGTCTACTGTGTTACAAATGATTTTGATTGTTGTAGTAATCTGGCTTACTTACAAATTGAATGTGACAAAAAGTAAAAGTAATATGGAAGTATTAGGCCTAGAAAATCTTATACAAAGAAATAGTGTTGAGATGTCAGGTAAAACCACCCTTCTCTTTGTTTGGCTAAAGATCAGTGTTTCCAATTTTTTTTTTTTTTACATTGTTAAAAATGACAAATGGACAATATCCAGTAATTATAATTATTACAATAATTTACCTATTTGTAAAACATTTAATAGTAAATTATAAATTTATAGTCATTTACTACTTTAATACAAAATTTATTGACAAAAAATGTTGAGTGTTTTAATGGGTCCATCATGGTCTTATTCATTAATTTATTCACTATAATTTGAGTGGGTGACCCTTTTTAGAACAAGTCTGAAGTACAGGGGCACAATTTAAAATATAATACAAAACTATACATAATATAAAAACCATGTCTTATAAAGGTACATAAAGATTAATTTTTTAACATTGGGTTTTCTGATTTTATTGTTGATGTGATAATAATGATGATAATATATTCTGTTTTTATAATAGCACAAATTATTGTCTTTTAGTGCTTAAGCTTTTCTGATATCAGATTACATATGAAGCATGATATGAAATATATGAAATATCAAATAATGTGTATGTAATGTAAATTCAGTAACTTTATTACAAAATAATAAACATTCATTAATATTACATTTAGTTTAATGAGGAATCTTAAGTTAGACATTTCATATTCTGTATATTATAATCAGTTGAATTTCCATTGAGTTTGAACTTAATCATTTTCTAGGCTAATGTGCTCATCCAGTGCACCTGACTGGTGCCAAAGTATGCTAGCCTTCATTAGAAGGGCGTCCTCATTAGTGTATATCGCCTAATCAAAGTGATGTATTTTAATTTGATTTAAAATGAAAAAAAAAAAATATCTGATAAATTATAATATGCAACTAAATGTGGAAACGAGTGACAAATCATCAAAAGGGTTTGGGTTTGTTTTGTGACTGAATAATAAATTTTGGGCAAGGCACTTTATCAAGGTGTTCTCTTCCTGGGTGTAGGCCTATAAGTGAGTACTTGTTAATGTTAGGGAATACTGTATACTTATTATTAGCAAGTGAGTGCTTGTTAATGTTAGGGAATGCTGTATACTTATTATAGCTGCAACATTATGGAATACTCACCAGAAATCTACAAACAGTTATGTGTTCCATAGGTTTCCACATACATATGTGTTACATGGGGGTTTTACATACAGTATATGTGTGGCATAGCTAGGTGTTCTACATTATATTTTATTATGTGTTGCATAGGTGTTCTACATATACCATATGTGTTTCATAGGTGTTTTACATACAGAATGTATTTCATAGGTGTTCTACAAACAGTATATGTGTTTCATATGTTTTCTACATACAGTATATGTGTTGCATAGGTGTTCTACAAGCAGTATATGTGTGGCATAGGTGTTCTACATTATATTTTATTATGTGTTGCATAGGTGTTCTACATATACCATATGTGTTTCATAGGTGTTTTACATACAGTATGTATTTCATAGGTGTCCTACAAACAGTATATGTGTTTCATATGTTTTCTACATACAGTATATGTGTTGCATAGGTGTTCTACAAGCAGTATATGTGTGGCATAGCTAGGTGTTCTACATTATATTTTATTATGTGTTGCATAGGTGTTCTACATATACCATATGTGTTTCATAGGTGTTTTACATACAGTATGTATTTCATAGGTGTTCTACAAACAGTATATGTGTTTCATAGGTTTTCTACATACAGTATATGTGTTGCATAGGTGTTCTACATACAGTATTATTCCATGTGTTCTACATATAGTATATGTGTTCCATAGGTATTCTACATACAGTATATGTGTTCCGTGGGTCTTCTACATACAGTTTGTTCCAAGGATGTCCAATATACAATACAGTATATGTGTTCCATAGGTGTTCTAAATACAGTATTGTTCCATAGATTTTCTGCATACAGTATATGTGTCTTAGGTATTAGATCCAATTACCCAGTTATATAATTTGAAGTACAGAGACATGATATGATATATAAAACCTTGTATAATAATATTATTTTTATGACTATCACAGGAAGAAATAAATTTGTCTAAATATTTTATAACATTTTACTATTACTCATAAATATTAATTAAGTAATAACACTTCATAGATTAATTCCACCTGGTAAGGGGTGAGGTAGTTTCTACTGCTTTCCTGCACTTGTAAAATTTAAGCGTATGTGGGGAAAAGGTACTACCCAAAATGCACCACTGCCTAAATGAACCGCTTGCAAACTGCATCATTTTACCCTCACAGATCCAAATGGCTAGATGGACAGTTTGCTGTTTAATGTTTATGAGGTATAGTAAAACAAATGCAACATGGTTTTATTTCGGTAAATCAATGAATTTTACTTCCCTCTTTATTGGATGATTGAGGCTACCTCCTTCCGCTTCGTGTCAGGAGGTAGCCCTAATAAACCAACACCTCTGGAAGTAGAATTCAACACTTCACCTCAAATGATGTTTTATTGCTGCGAAGCAGCCAATTCATATTCTTGACAGAGTGCCTAAGATGACTGAAAAGCGGAGTTTCCTTCTTTCGTTCTGCTGGGTAAAATCAATTACTTTAGGCGACGTTTGTAGACTAACCTACTCGTACCAACGTCCTAGACTAGCTAGGATGGTATAGGCCTAGCCTTGAAGACGAAGGTCCCAATGAAAAACAACGTCGCTCTTTGATAGCTAACATTGTCTATTTAACATCACAATAATTCATTATTAGACCTTTAGTTGTTTTTTAATTGTACTCCACAAATCTCAGCCGATACCTCGCACAACTGGCTAACGTCTCTATCTATTGTCGTGACGTCATGGCTCGCTGGCTCACACTTGTGATATGTCTCGAACTTGTGATCAAATAACACGCTGGCTCGCACTTTGGCAACACTCTTTGGCAGTCAACTCGCCCCTAGAAAACCGGCCCTTGGAAACTTGCCCCATAAAAAAATGTACACTTCCTAGACCATGCAGTCTTCAAAATAAAAATTGTAACCTTTGGTAATCAACTACATTTTCCACATACATAGGAATTTTTGAAACTTTATTAAAAAAAACCTAAACCATAATTCACCACACTATAGACACTTTGTTACCCAATGAGAAGTGTTCTAATATAGACAATGGGTCGTGTCTCATATTATTTGTTATAGTTTTATTATTCATTATTTTCACTTGACTCGCATAAATAATTTTGTTCGAAGAACATTTATAGGCAGTTGTACTTCGCAGCACTTCACTTGCAATTTGCAATTTCTAGTTTTTATAATAGCAATCTGTTTTGAAATTTATTTTACTGATGTTTTTCCTCATTTGAAGTGCCATTATATTTAATTCACAGGGATGAACAATTTGTGTAATCATTCTATGACTCAAACTTAAGACTTCACTCCATAATCATGATTTTAAATGTGGTAGGTCATAGGATCTGTGCTTATATGTAATGTTGTTGATTTTCATGGTGGTTCTTTCTGTATTTTAGAATATGTTTCATTCTCTCTCAACCTATAAAAAACATATCACTACACATTCTGTGTATAACCTATTTGTCGTCGCCCATACAACTCACGATTTTCTCCTCCCAAGAGCAGAACGCTCACCGCACTGTCTGTATGTCATTAGGTGTAATTTTTTATCGTGAATTACATCAAAAAGAAATGCAGAGATCACTCAACCATAGTAGTCGCACACAATCAGGTTTTTATTGAGATGTTGTCATGACGTGGCAATCGCTGAGGTGGGAATTCAGTGTTTTTCTACAAGTGATTATGTTGGTGCTGAGCGAGGTCCTGTATGACTTATTTGTGAAGTTATAGATTTTAGTAATCTTGAGACCACACCCTAACAAATGTTTTATTACAGTATATCCATATGTGACTATAAGCCTAGTCATGAAAGTGTATACAGTATTTAGATTTCATAATGACATTGTGTATATTTACAGTATATCCTTATATATGATAATGACATTTGTGTATGAGAAATGGTTATTATGGTAAATAAATCTGGCATATTGGATTCAAATTTTATTGAATTTATTTGCATATTTGGCAGATATATCTAGAGGCAATCATTTATTCTTGTCTATACTCTACTTGTGATATTATATTTTAGACGGTTTTTTTTGCAATATTCGCCTGTAAGTGGGAACAAAGCCTTCCTGTTGGACGATTGTTTGAAATAAATAAAAATTGGAAATCTTTGAGGTCATTTTATGAACAGCCGTCAACACAAAACTAACATCCATCCGGTAGGATAATTATTAAACGAGAAGAATGTCAACATTGGCAGTTTTTTAAAATATAGAATGTTTAATATTAATTAATTACATTATTATTATTATTATTTATGAAATTATAAAAAATTTAATTATATGAACAAGAGCCAATTAAATTTTATATATACCATAAAGCATGCACATGAAAATTCACATTGAAATAGCATTTGTAGTACCTGCTGCTACTTGGGAATCAAATTCTACACCAGTCACTAAGTGCACGCTTGGTAGTCTAGTGGCTATGGCACCAGGCTAGTTATCTGGAGGTAGTAGGTTCGATTCCCACCTGAATCACTTGCAAAATAGCAATAGATAGACGTATTATACCATTGTATTATACAATAGCGTTTGCTTGTGATTGGAACATTTACATAATAACAACAGGTGTTAAAATGTACGAAAGGTACTGTATCTTCAAGATAAAGAAAGATAAAATATGTCATAAATAAACATCTAGGAATTTTTGTTGATGGGGCCAACTGTAGAGGTAAATTTTGTTACTCAATCATTGCGTTTGTCAATAGAGTATTAAACAAGTCTAATAAAAGTTTCTTATAGTGGTTTCTATTATTAAAATCCAGGATATCATTGTAAAATCTTTGTCTAAACATGGTGGTATTTTTTATACTTTCCTGGTCGCAATAATTTTTGCTCCTCGTGCTTCTACTGTTGATCTTATTTTCTATACATACCAACTGGCTCCCAACAGATGTCAATCCGTTTTGGTGCAGCTAGACGTTAACAATCAGTAGCTTCTTCTCTCCTTTCTGCAGGCAAAAGCTTATATATTCTCGTCAATGTACTTGCAAATATATTGTTAACAGATTTTTATTGTCTGTCTTTTCTTCCCTGCTTTTTATTTTCCAACCTCAAACTTTTTCAGAAGTGCATTGTATTAAGTCTGTTTGTAGTATTTCTTTAGAAGATGTCATAACCTCTGTTTTTAGTATTTCTTTGAAAAAGGGATTTACACATGAGGTTGAAACAGAGGGGCTGGCATGCCACAAGTATGCACAGTTGTGTGTGTCATTGTATTCCCTTAGGACCATTATTAGTAGCTTACATTCAATTGCATCTGTCTACAGATACACTTCTTAGGGGACTTCCCTCGTAGAAGACAATCTTGTGATGATATCTTTTATTAGAATACTAACTTGAACTTGAATTTTAGAAACAAATAATTTTCAAAAAAATTATTTGATTTATTTTTTTTGGCGTCAATACATACCCATCAAAATTATATAAAGATGAAATTTTGAGTTCTTCTAGACAGGACTCCTGGACAAGATATATGATCTTAATGCTATGAATAATCTATGTCAAAGGTTATTCATTTGGAATACCAACGTAAGCTCTGCCCACACTATCAAATTTTCTTTGACAAGAAACTGTTGTATGCCCATATATGGTCATGATATGCCTATATATGGTCATGATATGCCTATATATGGTAATGATGTGCCTATATATGGTCATGGTGTGATGTCATATGACCATATTTAGGCATGTTTTTGTCAAATAAAATTTGAAAGTCATGATTGGCTTTACACTGCTATATTATATACTTATCTAAAGGTTACGTGTGTTCAAATATTTCACCATCAAAAGGTTATCATCTTAGCCGGGTGCAGCAATGCGACTAATGCGAGTACACACCTGTTCTACCATTGCAAACTGTGGTAATGTCATATAGCATGCACTATTATTTTGGTTTTTACTTGAATAATGATGAATAAATAATTATTGGATTGTCATTTTTTATAGAAGAGTGTTGATATGAGCTTTAATTTATATAACCCTTCGGATAGGAAAGCAGTTTATCAGTACAGGTAATAACAGTGATGGAATATAATACATAATTAATTTATTTATTATTATTATTATTATTATTATTATAAACAAAAACTCAACTTCTCCAGGTCTTGAACCCAGGCCGTTTTGCATGTAGGGTGAATATCTTGACCACAAATGTGTTGTGGTGAATCTAAGGGCCTGCCGGGAGAGCATCCTTTTCATCCTTTTTTAAATGCATCTGATATAAAAATATTAAATAAAGTGCTGCCTATCTATAGGATCACATTGGTATAATGTAGAAAGAAAACAAGATCACTAGTGTTAGGGTTAGTATGAACAAATTTCAAGTGACAATTTCTTTAGGGCTATTCAAATAAGAATACGCTAACAATCGGTCAAGGGGGCTTACGTGGTATTTAGTGCGTACTTATGGTCTACTCAAAATTGATACAAAGTCTACGGACTGTTTGCCGCCCTTAAGAGTCCAACAATCAAGCGATTGTATCCGGCTGTACCTCAACACACAGGATATGTTACAGTTTCAACAATGTTAAAATGACAGAAAACTCATCTTCTTGATTTACGTGGGTCAATAGCCTCTGTGTAAATTTACCTAACCTTTTAACAATCAGAAATAACTTTTAGAACTTTCCAAAAGTGAAAGCTTTGTAGGGCCTATACGGTATTCTGGCATGAAATTAGACCATGATTGTTCTTTGATGGTAGCTGACGTAAATATAGCTGTCAAAATAAATATTGAATCAAGGGACTTGAATAAAAATAATTGATATAATACTAAATACACAGGTTATTGTTGATTATTAGTTTCGTTTTCTCTCTGAAATCTACTCTATCTACACCAACCACCATAAATGTCACCAGGGAGGTTTTTGCATGAGCTAAATGTTCATAAGTTTGGTTATCAATTTAGAAACAGCTCCCTAGCCACACCCCCAGAGACCATCCCTGGTTTTTGCGGCACACCAGACCTGAGGATTTCTTGGTTCTTAAAGCTTGCGTGCGTGACCGGTCATTAATAAGCCCGTGAGCTTACCAGTTGGATTGCTCTGGCGTAACATGTTATTGATTGATTCAATATTTATGACTAAGAAACTTTCCCTGAAATTCTAGCCTATATTTTGAAGAGATCCATTTGTGGATAATTTAATTGGTATCAGTTGAATAATTGTCTATATAGTAGGCTTCTGTAGTAAGCTGTCTATGTTTTATTATTATTAATTAGTGATCAGTTAGTTACTGATTAATTACTGATGGATAATGGTTAGTGATTATTTAATCTGCATAGTGAGTTCAGAATAGTGATTACTCAACTCATTTTTGATTAGCTACTTCGGTACAGTACAGGGGTTCCAGGACCATGATTTTTGCTCATATTAATATTTAATATTTTTGTTATCTGAAGTTGGAGATGAGCCCACCAGTATTGCTACAGTGATTTAATTCACTTTGGTTGGTCATGGTCTGCCATTTTTAAGAATGGTTGTATACTATTTTTATTGGACCAAATTACGGTAAATAATGAAATCAAATGAATAAAATTATGTGTAGACAGGGTAGTCTCAAGGGCATTAGTTTTATTAAAACTCTTTCCAAACTATCATATTTGATTTGACAAAAAAATCTGTTGTATGCCCAGATATAGACTTGATGTTCCTATGTGGTCATGATACCTAAAGCTCTGTCCACACTATCAAATTTCCTTGAACAAAAAACTGCTGTATGCCCATATATAGTCATGATGTGCCTATATATGGTCATGATGTGCCTATATATGGCCATGATGTGATGTCATCATGACCATATTAAGGCATGTCACATGTTTTTGTCAAATAAAATTTTTGACAAGCCTTTAATGGAGGAGAAGTATTACTGTATTGAATGAAAAATGATATATCAACTAGAAGACATATATCATGGGTAATGGAGATATGAAATAGAAGGATGTAGCCAGACGACAGAACGCAAAATGGAGCAGCACAAGCTATTCACAGAGCCTTTATCAGAAGCAATATTTCCTCTCGCCATCAGAAACTTAACTGGTTCTTCCTACAGGGCAGGGAGAGATCAACATGAGTTTTCCATGGTACATGAATGTCTGAAAATTGACTTGCCCATGTTAGTTAGCAAGCTGTGGCATCAGTGGGAGAGAAGGGGATTATGGTCCCACTGGACAGTTCAAGCCCCCAGTCTCTTGCCTCGGATATGAGGCATTGAATCAGGGAGAAAAAACCCTTTTTATAGCTGGATATGGCTTTTGGTAAGCTACAGGTGACATAATCTTAAATTGCTTTAATCATGTTTGGGCTGAGGTGGACATGGCCCATCTGTCGAGGAATGATGGACCACCTGTTTGGAAGTGCTGGCGCCACTACTGTACAGATACAAAGCTTATGACAAATAGCCATGCAGACTGCAGCTCACAGGAGAGATAAAAAAGAAAGGGGTGTACCAACCAGTGGCGTATTAGAAGTCTTGAAATGGGGGTGCGCAAAGGTGAAGTGGGGGGGGGGCTCGATGATCAATTGATGGGTGTTAATTCACAAAATAATGTGATTTTAGGTGATTTTTAACTACTTCAAAGTGATTTTTTTTTAGCGGGGGCGACTGGGGGGTGCGAGTAACATTTGGAGGGACGTGTGCCCCGCGCACCCCCCGATACCCCACTGGTACCAAGGGGAAATAGAACTATATATCAAAGTGAAAGGGATAATATTGTGGAAAATTTAAATTAGATTTGATATTTCAAAGGAAGGATCATGTATCTTATGTGGAAAGTCAAGTGCTTCTCAAAGCTGCTTTGAAAATCAATGTTAATAATGTTCAGTGGCGTAGAAAAATATTTTTCATTGGGGGGGATGATTGGCGTGTTAGCCAGTGTCGTAACAGGTGCGGGGAGGGGCGGGCTGGGGGAAAACTGCCCCTCCCCTGACGGTTTTTACTGGGCTGACCAAGCCGTCATACCGGGCTGGGTAATAAGAGAAAAGAAAGAAGGGAGAGGGAGGGAAAGAGAAAGAAGAGGAAAAGAAAAGGGGAAAAAAAGAGAAGAGAAGAATAAAGACAAAAAGAAAAAGGAAGATATCCTAATGACCAGACTCACAACACCCTGCAACCCCTTCTCCATTTCAAAAACTGTCATAACTCCTTTGATCTATGCTGCTCGATGGCGTAACCACTGGGGGAAAGGGGAAAATATCTATCTTTGAAAAATCTTCCCCACCCGTTTATAAATGCACTTTTCATCCCCTGAAAGTGCCTAAAAACCTCAAATTTCGCGCGCATTTCTTGTTAACATGGGCCAATATCCTCTAAAAATTGCACTTTTTATTAAATTTTGATCAATTCCAACGAAAATAGAATTAAAAACACCGGGGGACAAGGGGAAAATATCCATCTTTGGAAAATCTTTCCCCACCCCTTGACAAATGCATCCTCTGAAAGTGCCTAAAATTCTCAAATTCTTTGTGCGCATTTCTTGTTACGGTAGGCCAATTTCCTCTATAAATTGCACATTTTAGGGAGTTTTCATAAAACAAAATAAATTGATGCAATTTGCTATATAGGCCTAATCAATAAATTCCTCATCAACCGATATAACCTTAAACATTCTTGGAATTGACATAACATTACTGATGTCGTACACACCCTTCAGTGTGAAATGTGGCTCTCTTTGCAAGCACATCTAACATCTAAGTAAAGAAGAGCTTAGATTGGTACCAGATAAAATAATTTTGTTATCAACATTAATACATTATGCTAATTTTCATCTTTGTAAGTGCATAAGACAGTGCAAATTATTTCTGTGACAGTCTTTTGAAATGTGTAAAGCTCCATTTTATCCCATACATAGTCAAAATATTGGGGGGATGATACAATGGACCATCCCCCCCCCCCTTGTCAAATATTGGGGGGATATATCCCCCATCCCCCGGGATCTACGCCTATGATAATGTTAATGAGTACGTAACCCTGATAATGTATCAATGGGAAGGGGCTCTGTGCTATAAAAAAAAATGTAATCCCCAAAATAACAATAACTATTGTAATTTAGTTCCAAGTAACCTTGTTAGGCATGCTTAATCCAAGTGTATGTACAATATCGTTTGCAATAAACAAGATCATATCTTATAAACAAACTGATCTTGAAATACTGAGTCTATCTGGTTTCTAATGGCAAATAAACTTTGTATAATCAAGATCAAATCTTGTTTTATCTTATCTAATTATGAATTCATGTCAGGAAATAGTTTTCCCCAAAATTCAAATGTTTGGAATATTTCTCCACCCACAGAATGTTCCCACATATTGGTTCCTACCCTCTGAGGTAAACATCATAACATTCTCTTCAGGAGAAAGTGTTACCAAAGTTTAATTGTGGTTTAATTGATAGGTTTGATTGGGAGATGTTTGCTCAAAGGTATATCTCTCTGGTTTGCTTAAGGTAATCAGACGACAGAAGTATGTCTGCAAATGGAAGTACATACTAGTGACCTCAATGAACTGGGAAGGTGACTGGCCTAGAGAGGCACTGTGGCTTTAAATTCTTCACTGAAATAAAAAAAAACTCCACTTGCTAAATGGATATTTTTAAAAATAAAAATTATTTTTCTTTGTCTATATTATTATACAGTAGGCTTTTATAGTGGAGTATTAAATAATTTGTGATTAGATGGCAGTGATGTTATTGAAGATGATAAGAGGGGGTCGGTGGTTGATGTTGACAATCACAAGATGGTGATGATGGTAGTGTAGTTGTGGTGGTAATGGAGATGATGGAGATGGCAATGATGTTGGTGGTGATTGAAATCATGGTGGTTGCAATTATAGTAACAACAACAATAGTAAATTGTTTACAATATAAATTATTTCAAACAGTTTTTTCCTTGACATAGTTTCATCAATTTCATGATTAAATTTGTACCTTAAATATAGGACAAAGCTCCTAAATTTCAGAATATATTATATTAGACTCCAGTAAGTTCCCGAGAGGTCCTCTTTCGGTTACCAATGTTGTTTTCTCAATTGCAATTACATATACTGATGGTAAAGTATGACTGTTCTTTAAATCCTCGTTTAGATTTACTCCAGAGCATGCTTGAGAACAAAAATAACAAATCATCTATCCAATCACAATCAGTAATCTTTGGTAATAAGAAGAGTTATTCACAAAGTGTCTTAATTGCCGATGAAGTCCATTGACAATTGGAAGCACTTAAGACTTTGAAATGGTTACTTATTGTAGCTCCCCATGCTACCTCTCCTAATCCTGGAGGTTCTTCTACTGCACTGAATGCTTGCCGCTGAGCCTACCTCCCACGATTACTAGGCCTGTTCATTGCATTACTGCTCCATAATGAATGGTTCGTGAATAGCCTTTATAATTGCCAATAAAGAAGCAGTTAGGTTTCTATCCCCCATTATTAGCAGAACTTAATTGGAAATTGTACGCTCAAAGAGGAAAATCTAAACAATTACTCTTACGTGTAACTTAACTTTAGCTTTAAATCCCGCTCTAAAGAATCACTTTCCCTTCCCAAAGATTCCCTGCAGATTAAGTGACAGTAATCAGATATAGCCATTGTTTCTACCTGTTGCACGACGCAATCCATGTGTGTATACGTGTCCACACAATCCATTTGTTGTTTTTATATGGATTAGATCTGAACACAGGCGATGTAAAAATCTGTGTTTAATAACGGTTTAAAGGTCGTCTTCTGAGAAATTTCTGGTAAAAAATATATATTTTGAGTTTGTGGTTAAATTTCAGCATGATTATTATTTTTATAGGCATGTACATTGGCTTTTATAGACCAAATTTATTAAGCCAAATTAATAAATTATATTTTTTTGTTGATTTGTTTTTACTTTTTTACATTCATATATTTGGTAAGGGTCCCTGGCACTCTCCCGTCCCAACAAAGGGACACCACTACACCCACCAACTCTAGCAGATCGTTAAAACAAATTACATTTTATTCTCTTTCTTGAGTACTCATTAAAGAAATACCGAACACTCTAATTGACAATGTATTTGATGCCGCTGCAACAATAACACAGTACACCAACATTATACAGGTTTTAAGTTGTAAAAGGGTTTGCCGTGTCCAGTTAGATTGGTGATTATAGAAGCATCAATGAATACACAAGTGATAAAGAGATTGTCTTAACAAGATAATCTTGGCAATCATGTCAAATTGTTTATGCTCGCTATTGCGTGAAGGTCCTGAGATGAGATGGCAATTGAATATAGTGTGTTGTTAGCTTTCAGAATTAAATGTTTTCAAGACAGTTAATTAGATTTTTTCATTGATTGAATTGACTTATTGATTTTGCTGAGTTAATGACCAGTCTTTGAGAGTTGCCGACTGGTAGATTGCAAGGAATGATCATTGATTTCTCTCAATTGATTCTGTAGACGAAGGACGTATTTTAAGTGTTTTCATGATTGTTTTTGCTTTGTGTATTTTGTTAAACTTTATAATTACTCCAGTCCACTACTGTTAACTATTACTACTCATATTACAGTACTAATTGTTATTGTTATTAATATTATTTACTTTTACAGACTTTTACTATAAGCTTTACCACAAGAAGATATAAGAGTTTTCGGTAGTGACTTGTATACCTTAAATATGAACTCAATGAAACAGATAATTCAAGGCCAAGAAGCAAACAAAACTTAATAATAGAAATAAGTTATGATTGTAATTATAGTAAAATAATAATTGGTGACCAGCTTGTGATAATTATTAATTGACATTTGGCCTATTTTGCTTATCATAAATGTGACTGGCTCTGTCAAAACCAGCTGTGTGTTGCCACGGAAAAGTCCAAAATTGAATTGAAAAACAGTGTTTTTGATGGAAATTAGTTGAGTATTAGCAAAGTTATGAATTTTATATTTATTGGATATTAGCCATGTAGGTTTTGAGAAAATAGCTTCCAAATAATTATTCTAAAATCAATATAGTTTATTATTATAAGATTTCTAGTTTGAAATTAATCTTAATATGTTCTCAGATTTGAATGATTGATATTTTGCAGAAATGTTCTTTAGTATGCCTATGTCTTCTTTTCTAAAATATAAAAACTGAAAATGTTCAAAATTCTGATTCTTAAAAGTTTTTGGTGTTTTTGCGAAATATAAAATTGCGACAAACAACTGTTTTTTTAAATTGTTTTTTATGACAATTTAATGAACAGAAAAGTTTAACAGTATATCAAACCATGTGATGAAGAATTCAAGTATAAATAAACAAAGAATACTAATACTTCCTCTAGGTATTAGCTAGTGATGGTACCTCCAAATTAGGGGACATGTGGAAAAAGTCCCTGGCCACTAATGTAAAAAAGAGTGATGAAAAAATATAATTCATATAGGATAAATATATAATCGTTAAAATTATACTTCTAAATACGTGTACCTAAAAGATGTCTACCATCACCATCAATCAGCAGCACTGATTTCCTAGGTGGTCTGATACCTCTGCAATTGGAGCCCAGCAGCTGCGCTGTCTTGGAGCCCAGGGCTGTGATTGCAGCCCCTGATTAGTGATGTAACACTGTTGTCTGAGGTGGAGTTTCCTTGGTTCGATAGTAGTTCACGGTCAATAGAACCCGCCAAGTCCAAGTACAGTCTATTAATCTCTCATCATTACCATTAATTAATTATTAATACCAATGACACTATAGTTAGATAATCAAATTTCAAGGCTGATGTTAACCATTTTAAAGTACAAGTCCCACACGTTTCCACTCATAATTTTGGTGAGACGTTTCTTATTATCAGTCAATAAATCAATTAATAATGATGAGGATTAACTTAATATAAAAACTCTTTTACAGAAGCACTATTTAGGTGCTACACACCGACCAAACCAACATATGCAACAACCAGTATTTTGGTGTTTTATATGTCAAGATACAGATACGGAACAGAAAAGTTATGTTAAGATTAAAATCTAGTTTAACAAACCCAAAAAGTAAAAATAATCTTGCTCTGTAGTTAAGCGTGGTTTCATGACGGTGACTGCAAAGAGTCAATAGGGCATTATAACTTACAATAACCAAATATGGAATTTGAGTGACATTTTTGTATGGTCTTCTTATTGGGTAGTTGTTGATTGGCAAGGCTAAGTATCCTAAGTTGTCAATCAAATGTGCCACTGACTTGGCACTTTTTAATGGGGAAGGGGGAAGGGTCATTTGCAATATGGTCTACTATTTCTCTAATATAAATTTATAAATTTCTAATGCAAATTTAGATAACTCATTATTGAATTCAAAATTGGTGATCATAACAATTGTTTTTATTTTTATTTTTTTGGATTAATAATTATATAAATTTTATTTTAAGATAAAATGAGGAATTATAGATAATTACGAAAAAATAATTATTGAGAGGAGGTAATGTCAGTTGATGTAAAATTCAGAATGTTTAAGCAAAAATCTAAGCCCCATCTAAGCAGTGCAATGAAAGTGTTTTGTTGACTGTGATGTCTGGAATTTGACTACCATTTTGATAGTGATTAAGGCCTACACATAAAAGTGCCTATGTTCATGTGCGAGCAACCGATAACTAGAAACATTTGACTGCCCCTTTAATTTTTGATTGATTTGACAATGTCAATCAAAACAGATGTTAGCCTTGTTCTAACTAGATTGTCAAGCTACCTTCATGGTCTAACCTATTCAAATGCATTATACAGCTTGTAAATTAACGAATTGCTATAACTTGTAAAGGATCATGTTTTAAAAGACTTCCAACCGTTCAATTACAAGCACGAAAAAAAAGTTAATACCCGGTGTTACCCAGTGTTAAGAAAGAGAAACGTGAGGGGATTACCAGTGATTAGTTTTACAGTCATTTACAATTTTGACCTCCCTCCTACATTAATTTGGAACTAGGGCAGTCAGCATATCAATATCTCATGCCTTGTATTTTCGAGTCATCAGAACAATATGCTAAGTTATGGTACTTAGCCACCTGATGGGCTATAAATGTCTTCTTTAGACATGGAGGTTTTTATTAATACTTAATGCTGATACAACAATATGTCAAGTTTATAAATCAGGCTGAAGTCAACTTGTAGCAAACAAGAAGACATAATATGGGTATATATAGTCATAGTATATACATCATATTTTCATAATTGAGATAATATAATTTGTATAGATAGCCCTTCCTTAGTTTGCTTCAGATGATATTGTTTTATTGATCCAAATCAATCTTTGTTCCAAACTTTTTCAAATCAAATTTTTTTGAGAAGATGAATGAATCAAATTGACTGTACTAACATTTTTTTAATGGCAAAGTAAAATAAAAAATTGTGTTATTTATACATAAGGTAGTACAGTTAATAAATAATATGTTGGTTAGATCTATATAGCGCTTCATGGCCCCTAAGCGCTTTATGTTATCACCCCCAGTCATTGTATCAAGCACATATATGGACCACATACACAGCTCTCTGGGGAGAATGCCATAACGTTGCAGCTGTAATCCGTGCATTTTGCGTTTGAACCGTTGAACTCTTGGGTGGGGAGAGACAACCATAGGCAAATTGCCTTGCCTAAGGACAAAAGCGAAATGCACAGCGACTGATTGAACCTCCAACCTCAAGTTGAGAAACAGAACTGCTACCGCTGTGCCAAACCACTCCTAAAAGTAAATCATTAATGAAACTGGAAGTAGATGACCAAATGTACTTTAAGCAGGTTCATAATTTGTGTTAAATCCATTCAAGGGTGCATCCAGGATTTTGCAATGTCCGCTTTATCACCCCTAACTAAATGCGCTGCTCATATTATTATGACGATAATATTAGATGATTGCATCGTAATCAAAATTAGGCTATTTGCTATTTCTCAGTCAATCATAGAATGGGCAGCTCAGATTGTTTATATTTTAACCAGAAGATTGAATAAATTTAAATGTGAGCCAATTAAAAATATAATTTATGACAAAGTGGAAATCATACTAAAAGTCAAAATTTTCCTTTTTTCTGAATTTTTTTCTGATTGTATGTTGCATATGTCTGCTAATGTTTAGTGTTAAATCTGTGTTTAACTCTCCCGTTCACCATGCCAAACACCAAGTTTATCAATGCTGTAGGTGCATTCTGCAAATGTTTTTCTGCTTATTTATGTCAAATAAATTAACTTAAAAACTTAAATTTAGTACTTTTGTGGTATATCAGAAATTCAGAATTATTTCCTTCCTACTTGGACCTTTACTTAATGTAACATATTTGTCTTTCTTCAGAGGAAATCCATGTAAAAAGAGAATATAATTCCCATTTACTTCAGGTTCAGCACTCAATTTCCAAGTAAGATCTCAAAGTTGAAACATTCTTGTTATTTATTACGCCTTGTCTGCCTTCAGGGTATAAAATATTGCAGTCACTTTCAAATATCTCAAAGCATGATGGGTAATAACTGTCAAACCCAGACAGCAAGTGTCACTCAAACTTCCACGTACTTGAGCACCCGTGGAGCCAAAATTTATCCCCATCAATATTTTGCAGTCCACCTGCTTTAGTTCATTCCGACAAATTTCCTACCAATTAATTGACACTCAAATATCATAGAAAATCCAGAGCTGTAGAGTCGGGATTGCTAGAACCGACTTGTCAACTTTGTTAAATTGAGTCATTTGCAAATTAGTTCCTTTAACTTGTTTTGAACAACTATGCTGTGTTTTTGACTACATGCATGCTACGGTATATTTACTTAACTTATTGACGATGTCACGGGTTTGAAACAAAAAACCGTTTCATTTCAAATACTTTATATCCTTTGCTGGATGCTTATTACTACTTGATTACCTGCCAACAAAGTTTCTATCCAGATGTATTTAGGCGTAAATCATTTTTTTTCTTGTAAAAATTTCATTGGATTAAGAATTGCCACTGGTGAAAAAAAAAACTGGCCTAATAAGTGTGGCCTGTATTTTGTCAATTGTTTCTATGTCTATCATTGAATTTTAATAAACAAGTTAACTTTGAAGATAACACAGTATCAGGTGGAAGTAATTAATTGATTGAAGTTTGTATACCAAGGATCAGAAACCCCTTCCCCTCCTCTCTTTCTCATTCTTCTGTGACCTCGTTTAATTATTTAGATAAAGTAAAAAATAAGTTACTAATGTTTAAAATAATTTTGTTTTGTAAAATTGGTTTTAAATCAGTAGCTTCACATCTCTTGTGTCATCCCATATAATCTTCAAACCACTAGTAGTATCATGGAGGTATGGTAGTATCATGGGCCTAAATGTTTATTTCAGTTTCATCCTAATACTATTCTAAATATAGTGATGTAATATCCTTAAGTAAAATAACAAAAACATCCCTTCCTCATCATAATTACAAAAGTAGGGTAACATTCTAATAATTTGTTTCCCTTGATGGTCTGTAACTAAGTCTATGACTCTTGGATAGTGAAATTGTTTTGAGTTCTTACAATTACAAATTGCAGTTTTGTATGTTGCCCAAAGGTAATTTTTCAAAAGTAAATTGACTAGTACTCAAATAAATAGTTTGATTTATGTTCGCAGCACATGATCGACTACTTATAGTAAAAGTCAGTAAAGATTACAGTGATTAAAGTCAAAATTCCAGCATCTTAAATTCTAGTGTTGAAACTGATCTAGGGGAACATTCTTCACCAGATTGGGGATTTGTTTGAAGAATTTAGGTAAATGCAGAGTTAGTTGGTCATCATTTCCTATTTGTGATTCATAATCTGAAAACTAATTTTAGGAGTAATGGATAAAAAGTATGACAAAATGTGTTAAAGATCCTTTTTGTGGTAAAACTGAAATACAAAGAGACTTTAAATAAATTATCAGCATCTAAAAACATAACAAAACAATTAATTTAATTTCAAAAGAAACTTAATAACTAACTGTTTTTATAGGTTATTGGAAAGCAAAATCTTAATGTGACCTTTAATTATACTAGTATCTTTTAACCTAAATTACCAAATCGTTCTCCCTGTGGATTCTTTTTACAAAATGCCATATTATTAATTAGTAGGCCTATTTTTGTAATATATTTTATTTTGGATATATTTATAACTGTTGTAAGCAAATGTGGAACCTAAAATTTCTAAGTTCGTACATTATTGACAAAAAAAAATTAATCTTCTCATATAGCATCTGAGAAATGTATCTACACATAACATCTTAACCAATCACAGCAAAGAAGGATCAGTATGTTTAATTTTCATCAGGCAATTAAGGGATGAATTAGCCTTTTAAAATGAGCATTATCACTTTAGGGGTCATCTATTTTTTCATCTTTATCAAGATACTCTTTTCTTTGAGTCCACTCTCTTCCCCAAATAATTAAATAATAAAATAATGATTGCTATTCTGAGATCATTATTTTTTCATTCGTTCAAACATACTCGGTGTATCCTCTTCTCCCTAGGCCTATGTTTCGTACACATGAAAATTATAAAAACAATTGATGGCCCCTCCTTAAATCTAAATATATTCTTTTATGTATTATTAGGCGATACAGACATGTGTTGTATGTGGAATGTATTTGCTTCATGAAGGCCGAAGATGCGTATACCCAAGTTTAGTCATTGTAGGTCTACGTCTTACTCTAGGAGCATGTACGGTAACCTTTCCTCTATAACATATCTGGATATGGATACTTAGACTGTCATATCATGTTGCTATTAATGTTATTATCAACACTTTCCACTTTGCAAAGGTTAATAGACTGAAACCTACTCAACCTATCGAAGGTCACGGCTGTGATGAGCATCGCAGCTTACGTTGAGTTACAATATCAGCTGGAAGCTGATGAACTGAAACACCTCGTTAATGACAAACTGTTTTGAGAATGATGAAATAGAACATCTTGTTATCATAGCAGTGTCTGTATTTTTTTTTTATTATATTTCTGTTTATTATTAAAAGAGGTAAAAAATATTTAAGTCAATACATTTATTAGTGTTTGAAATAAAGTTTATGTTTAATTTAACTTTATTTTAATGCATTTCAATAGCAAACTTTTTTTACTGCAAAGTTAATAAATAAATCTGAATTATTATTTGTTTTATTATTATGCAATGACTTCAATTATTACTTTTAACAGTATGCTTATATTATTAATAATATAGTCTGTTTTCGTATGGTCATAAGAAATATTTGTTATATGTAACCTACATTTATTTTTATCTTCATAATTAAATTTATTTTAAGACTACGAGTTAACTTCAACAAATTGTATTTGTCTGAAATAAAGTTTTTTTTTGACTTTGTAATATACCTTCATGACTTCAGAGAAGGCTACACACGACTAGTTATAACTTCTGTTATTCTGCTGTACAGTAGGCAGGATTGTTGAACCAGACTGGCCAATCACAGGCCAGTGCTGATTGGCCAATTAGCTGTCTAGCTTGAGGGAGGGAGACTTTACAATCACAAGCAAAGGCATTCACTCTTTTGAACAGTACAAGCTGAGCTGTATGGTGAGGATTGTTGACAGTCATTGAAGTGTACTTGCACCGTTGTTCCACCTTCCTGTGTTTCACAGCATACTGTATATGCCTGAGGTTAGATTATTGTGAAAAATAGCCCCAACCGAAAGGACCAGTCAGTGTTGTGTTAACCCGATTGAAAACAATTTTACAGGGCTAGAGATTTTGTAAAGGGCCTTGCATTTTGATGGTAGACTATTGACAGAGCTCTAGTGCTGGTACGGGTACAAATCAACCGCAGAACAGGAGCCAAAACACCAGGATTTATTGGTGTTGTTTAGACAACTTTCACTTATTATTATAATTTACTACCCAAGCGGATGGTGTCTTAGACCGTTGGTTTCTACATCACTGGATTTTACCTGGTTTAAAAATCTGCTTATATATGGTTTACGGATTATTATTTTGAAACCTGCTGCTGGGTGTTTTAGGAAAATACATAGAAAATTCAAACAGGTAGAGAAAAACAATTGCTTCTTTAGTTGTAGGGCTGTACCCATACCATCTTAATGTGTCTGTTTAAGTGTTGTTTATTGGCTGTCTGTATTTTATTAGATGTAGATACAGCGACTGTCAGAGTTGCCTAAAGTGATTCTGCTGTTATTACAGGTGTACTAATAAAAGATTCTAAATCAGATAGCGCCATATTAAAATATGTTATTTTACCAAATAGCCCTGGGCGAGATGAGAGGAAAGAGGGTTCCCTTTATATAGACCCCCCTTCCCTTACGCCTTGAAGGCCTTGCGTTTAAGCGTGTCATGAGTATAATACATGCTTTCTATTACGAGTGTGCGATCATGCTGGGAAGGGAATTGAGGCCACACAGATATTTAGAAATTGCTGACATCTGAACTTGATATAAGATAATGAAGATTGCCAGTGATTTGAAGAATTTGGTAAAAATGATTATTATTAGGTAGTTCAAATATTTATTGTCATCAGCTACCTTTTAAATTTTGTGAGCCAATACAGTATAGCATTATACAGCACTTGATGGGTCATGTTATAATACTGTTAAAAATATATTTAAATTCAATTTTAAATTTGCTAGGTCTAGTACAACTATCAAATGTTAGCATTTAAATTAACGGTGTAATGACGGATAAAAATTTAGAATAATTTTTACCAAATATATATATATATTGTTTAATAAAATATGCAGAACGTTATGAGATACAAAGTATATACAGTAGTTAGTTTATTTGCAAATATTTGTGTAGAAGATTTAGGCTAACTGTATCTCTACCACTGTTACTGAATCCGTGTATCTATAGAAAAGGTATTAATGACTTAAGTAACCACAATGGAGTGGATTTTGCAGGATCATTCTTATTGTAAATTCCATATGGAATGGGTCACTAGAACTGTTGTTCTGTAATTAAAGTGTGTTCGTGACACTACCATTTAAGGCCTATAAAATATTAAAATCATCTAAACTAATGTACATTGTTCCATATTTTTCAAGTAAAATTTTTATACTGATAGTACTTATTTCATATGCACAATGTATGATAAAATTGCTCATTTGATTTAAAAATTACAAATGTAGTTGCCCATTTACAGTATATAAAAATGAATGTATGAATAGTTATTTATAAATTCAAATGGAAAAATATTAATATTTACTTTAATAATTATAATAATTTTTATTTATATTTTCTTTATGCTTTACAGATATATCTAAGAAATGGCTGGGGTAAGCAGACAACAGACGGGGATCTTCCTGTGTTCTATTCTTTACATTATTTATTTAACATCAATTGTCAAAGCAGAATATGGAGGTGAGGATGCATATTGTATGCATTGTACTTATTATTATTTAAGTGTAGAGAGGGGGTAATTTTCTTGAATTATCACTTTCTGTGTTCCAAAATTTCTTAAGTTTCTAATAAGAAAGAGAGAAACATATTTTATCAAATGTATAAGAAGTAGAATTTATTTGAGTCTGATGTTTGGAAAGTCGTAGTGAAACATTTTTGTGATTACTGTATCCCCCAAGGCCCGATTGGCTATCCTGACGGTCCTGTGTGATATAGTATGATTTTTCAAGATACGTGTTAAGATTTTGATCATTCCCATTAAGTATATAAGGCCTAAGAAATACATCTATAGAGATAAATTTTGCCTTTCAAGTACCGCTTTCTATAATGAACATGAACCTATAAAAGCGGTTTACATTATTACCGTATAATATGATATCTTAAAAGGATATTATAGGATTATAATATTGCATCTACTTAGTAATATCAATATTCATATTTCCTTATTAGCTTTGTTTAGACCTTATGGTTCATGGTTTTCTCAGTGTTATTTGATACTACATAGTAACACTGAAGTTTCAACATGCTAGCCACTAAAACCACAGTATCCTCAGGTTATTTAAATTAATGACTCAAATATGATGTCTGGCAAAGACCTTGAAAGAAAACCATTAAAAACAAACACATTTTCGACATCAAGTTACTATTTTTGTGCTCAAGATCAATTTTGTCTTATAAATACTTAATTTTTTTAGCCAAGTATTCTTTTAACATTTTCCTGTGACAGTTATCAGATTTCCAATTTAAGTCCTTTATAATTTGTCAGTTTAAACTAAACTTTATTTTTTCATTTCATTCAAGCAATCAATATTCTTGCCCTTATCACCTCTAGGAACTCAATTACAATGAAGGATTTCCTGTTGGCATAGGCTATTGGAATCAATAATAAAGTACTTCTTTTAACTATGCAGGCCCTAGATCTGAAGTATTAGTAATATTGGTATGCTTTCCTTTCTCTATTATTTACTGTATAGTAATCACTTGTAGAGCTAATTTTTACAGTTCAAAGAACACTTTAGCACTAAAGGTTAATTGTTGCAAATTGCTTCAAAATGTATTCAAATATGAATTTACTTGAGCTTTTTTTTTCAATTATTATTGTCTTAGACAGACCTTAACTTTTTAAATTGCTATTAATAATAATAATAATAACTTTTTATTTTAATAATTATTTTCTTTTCAACCATTACTTAATGTGTACACATATCCAATTTATCTGATTACATAGTAAAATATAGAATGGGTGTATCTATTGTATACCAACCTGTCCATTTAGATTTTAGGGAGTGGTAAGATAATTACAGATAAGGACTTCTCAGTAGTGTTTATTCAACTTTAAAAACTAAGTAAAAATAAATAAATTTTTCTGCATCAATATATAGTAGAAAATATTTTGTAAGAAAGTTAGCAGAAGTTGTTTTTAGTTATTAACATTCCTAAAGTTTATTTCTTTAGGAATATTAACATTTTCTTTCCCAAACAATTGAAGAAGGTGGGTTGTGCCTCTGAACTGTAAAAATTAAGCAGCCACCCAAGGCAAAAGTAATTAAGTCTTAAACACCTTAATATTAGTTTGTGGTAAACATTGACAACTACTTTTTACAGTTTTAGATTATGATCTCTGTCTAACATATTTATTTATATGATTAGGAAACAGGGTTTTTTAGAAGTCATATCAAAATTCAAAATCAATTTGTTTAAAGAATTTTTATTGCACAGTGAATCTTTGTTGTTAGAACTCGTTTCCTCTACATTTAGCTTTGTATTTTTCATTTTCGGAAATGTATACAGTCTTTAATGAAATTTGATGTGGAGAATTGTAACTTCAACAATGATTATTGAAGGTATGTAAATATCTGCCTCCTCCACTTGCCTCAGGTTGTCTGTTGACCGAGAGATTTCATCGACACGAGACGCGGTAACTGACTTTAGGTGTTTTCAATTCTGCCTATAAGTATCAATAGATTGCCACTCAGAAAGATCAAATTTCTACCAATTTATAAACTGCTATTTAACAGAAGAATTAGCGATTATTTAATACATACATACAGGTTTGTTTAAGTTTAAACTATCAACATTTTTAGCACTCTCAAATAATTAAAAAAAAAGTTTATTACGAGTTGCCCTAACTCTTTGTTAAACCAGTTCTTAGCACCTTGTTTTTGATTAATTTGAATCATATACTATAATTATTATATTTTACAAGTTGTCCTAACTCCTTGTTAAACCAGTTTTTAGCACCTTGTTTTTGATCAATTATAATCATAATTATTATTAATTATTATGTTTGAATACAAAAATCAAAATTAATAATTTTATATAACAAAACAGTTTCTGTCAATACACAATGTGCAATATCTGTAGCATCATATCCTACTTGTTTTTCTGTGTACACCCACATGTAATCCAATAATCTCTACTGTCCCTTACTATATAGATAGGTCTATCTACAGTAACATTGGTATTGTTTTCTTCAGTGGTCAACAGTAAAACACCACCTTATCAGATACACAGTTTGTATATAAAGTCACAAATGATTGTTTATTCCTAATATAAATAGTAGAGTACATACTGAACTGATGAAAAACAAACCACAGCAACTATAATGAAAATTCGTCTTTAGAGTAGGCCTAGTGTTAAATTTAGATTGACAGAATAAAGCCATTGTATCTTTTTTTTTATATCTTTGTAAACAGAACTATTGACTCAACTGTTATTGATATGTAAATTAAACATATTTTAAATTACTAACATTATTCCACCAAACAATAGTTTAGCCACACTTAACCAATATGCACAAGGCAAGTAAAATAAGCAAGCTCTAACAATCATTATTAAATCTGATAATAAACCAAGAAAATTATATTTCAATTAATCTAAGTCAAAAAAGTAATATGAAAGGCCTATTTCTTTTTTTTTCTAGTTAATTTTTTTAATGAATAAATATTATTAAAAGGCTCTTTATGTAATAATAATAATAATCATAATAATGTAAGTCCTACTATATGCACATAATAATAATTTCTCTATGCACTTTTACATGAACAAAAAGAAACATAACCATGAAATATCCCAAGTTTTTAATACAAGAAATATAAGCAATAGTTTTAATTTCATGCAGTTATATTTTAACTCATGTTAAGTATTTCAATGGCCAAATTTGCTTAAACTTTTCCACTTAATGGGTTTGGATAGTTCCTGATAATGGGTGCGATGATACAGATATTATGCTGCTTAGACTGTAGATTACATGCAGTATTTTCATATTCAATAGAACAGAATTGCTGTCTCTATTGGAGCATGTGTACCCCGTATAGAATTGCCTCACGGTGAGTTAAACGTAGCAGATGTTAAGGCACGACTGCCGTACGCAGTTCAGCATCGGTATTCTCTACCTTTTGAAGGCTGTGTGTTAGAAATGATCTTGTTATTGATATTGCAGTATGCAGTGTTTTGGAAACAAAGAAGGGGGAAAAGTTTGCCTTACAGGCTAAAGTAGTGTACATAAACTTGTATCTGAATTTGAGGTTACAGGGTCCCTATGGAGGTACTATGTATGCCTACCATATTCAGCATTTTTGGAAGAATTGAATCCTTTCTGCATTAGTACAGTCGGCACTGAGGTTAGAACCTTCGTGCACATAGGTTAAAGACATATTATAACAAATTTAGTGATTAATATAAAATGAAATTTTAAAATTTGTTGTTTCTGTAAAAGAGGAAAACAAGAACCATTTTCCCACTTTGTTACTATTTAAAAAAAATATTCTACTAAAACATGTGACATTGGCCAGGCATTATAGTAGGTACACATATTTACTATATATAGTAATTGCAGTGTAGATATTCTAATGATTGTGTGTTTTGCAGTGTGGAAATTATAAAATGGAGGTGACCCAAGAAAGAGGTTGTAGGAGAGAAAGTGTTTTTTTTTTTTTTTTTTCGATTTAGCCTACAAGAGATGTCTGTTTGCAAAATGATTTGGTGTATGATTGTGGTTTAACATATTAATGATATGTTTTTGTATTATTATTGTAACAATGTGATGAGAAGGAATGAATTGTCAGCATTTGTATTTTACTATTCACAATAAATCAATTGAAATAATATTATGGTAATATTGAAGGTCATGTTACCTATTTGTTTATCAATTGATAATTTGTAATTCAACCACATATTTACATTTGGTACAGTACAGTAAACCTGTGTAGTTACAGGATAATGTCTGTAGTTACAGTATTAGCCCGTTGATAATAATTTTCAGATTTATGTTATTGTCTTGGCATAACATTTTGTGGTTCAAACTTAGTGTGTTGTGACTGGGAATGTTTATAGTAAAGACTATAAATTCATATTCTTTTAATGGGGTCAGTCTTCCGGTGTAAATACCACAAATATTGAACTTATTAGCAATTTAATATAATTAGGATCTTCAAAAAGTAGGCTATTACCCTCCTAAATTGAGCATACCTGTGCTATTTTTTCTTTCTGCTTCTGTTGTGATAATATATATTTCCATTTTATCTGGCAGATGTGAGTATTTTTTTCCAAGAAAAATAAGAATTCTGATAAGTACAAATGTTTTGTAATGTTTTTTCAGGCAACTAGTCATATAACGTCTCCTAACTAACAGTGTTTGGTTCCAATTTCCTTCTGTTTTCATCGTAACTACACGTCACAGAAATGTATAGGCCTAATTTAAGGTGACAGGGTCATTTGGGCCAGGCTCGTTGATCGTGTCCGCAATTTGTTCCAAATTACATACAAAGGATCAATTCCCTTAGTTATGTTATTCTTATCAAATCATCTTAACTCTATTGTGTATAGTTCATTGCAAAAGGTGTTCTACGTAATTTTCTATCCGTAATGATCTTGATGAAAATTCCACCATTTTTTCATCCTCCATAGCTCCTACTGTTTCCGCTGTAAGAGTGCGTTGACCTCTGACATATATATCCACTCTCATTACCAGTTTGCTTGTCAAGCACCAGATCATATAAACATATTGTACGGCAGAATATTATTGTGTTAATGACCAGTTTATAAGTTATTTAGGCCTAATGATTTTGTTACCCTCAGAAGTAGTATGTAATTTACCCTACTTAATTCATATATAAAGACTCAAGATTATCTTAGACCTTTTGTAAACTTAAAAAATGTGAAGGGAATTAAAAGTATTTTTCTATGGAATTTAATTCTATTGTATATGAAAAGTATATAAAAAAACATAAAATTGCACAGATTTGTCTGATTTAATAGAAGTAATTAAATTTAGACAATTAAATTTAATATGTATTGGAGAAAAGAAAGCAACCGTCCTAAAATAAGGCATATAAACTTACTAGATGGATGTGACAAGAAAATTAAATTTATACTATATTCCATGCAAATGATAAACTGATTATTTTTGAATTAAAAAAGTAATTATTTTATTTTCATTCTAGGTTGTGCCATTGGAGGGTCCGAGGGGTTACTTTCCCATAGGAAACTATCCGTGTGCTCGGGAACGTGGCAGGGACATATAAAGAAAGCAGAAAACCTATGTGCAATAGGATGGAGTGTGTGCTCACATGAAGATGCCAACATTCTTAAAACCATCGGTTGGGACGAGGCCATGAAGATAGACGGCTGTTTCGCCTTCAATGCTGCACAAGATGGCGGTGGTTGTAAACCGTGTGAAAGCAACCTAGAACAAGTAAGTTAAGTCTATTTTCCACTTGCTTCTCTGTTCTCCTTCATGTTTGTTAAACATAGGCAAGACTGATGCATGATGATGGTAATTTCTGCTGTGAAGTTGTAAATAATTAATCGTCTATTGATTATTTATCGACATAAGCAACTTTGTAACCCTTTGTTGTAGTTGATCATGAACTTAATACTCTGGAAATTAATTTCATGGTACTACATAGTTTATCTGGACCTGTCTCTCATCACATTTAATACAGTAATAGTCCTATGCATATAATAACAAACTATACTGTTCCTGTAGACCTGTAGGTCTATAAGAAAAACATTTAACCCACAATAATTCGGAGTTTTAAAAATAAGCACCCCAAAACCAATCCAAATTGAACTCCATGTAAATATTGCCTAAAGTCTCCTGAATAAATATATAAATAAGTGGAAATCTGAACAATTAATTTTTAAACATAATTTAAAATGAATTTAATAAAATAAAGATTTATGTTTACGCTTCATGGTCCTAAGACAAAGGTTTTTTACAAGTCAGAGATCAGTGAATTGTCAACATTAAAATTTATCGATTGAGATGGCAGTCATTATTCAATGTACTGTAGGAATGAAGGTATTTTGATCTGTTTACAGAAATTAACACTTCCAATTTAAAATTTTAACCACTAAATTCCTCATAATATTTCAACATATTATACAATCTTATCTGTATAGCAATCTATTATTCCTATCAACAAGTTTGTGAATCAAGATCTTTTATCATTTCTGAAATCTAATAACTGTTCCCACGCTTTGTTGACTAAGTATTTGTTTTGCTATTTTGTGGTGGATTTTTCTTCGGCTATACCACTTCCTTGCACGTTGTTTTTTTTACTTTCACGTTTTTTTTTTACTTTATTTGTATTTCATCAAAATAAGAACAAACAAACTAATATCCGAGGGTGTAAACATACTTAGGAATTTGCCATTAAAAAGTGGCTAACATATGAGCTAACGTCATAATCAATTTAAAAGCCACATTCATCCTGACCGGTTAGAAGTGTACAGTAACATAAACTTCAAGAGCTGTTTATTTTTGACTGATAGTGGTGACATAGAAAGTGAAAACATGTTTACTGGTTATGTGCTGAAAGCAAACATCATCTTTATATATAATACTCAATATTATCAATAAAAAATAAAAATTATTAGCAATATCAAAAGCCAGTATTATTTAACAGAAAGTTTCTATTAAATGATTTTAATAATTAAACAATTAAAGTAAATAACAGATTTAATTTAACCTGTGTGTAGCCTAACTTTCTAAATCCCCATCCAGGCTATCAAATTTTATTTGGAAAAAAAAACAAAAAACATGCCTAAATATGGTCATGACATCACATCATGATGACATCACATCATGACCATATATAGGCACATCATGACTATATATGGACATACAACAGTTTTTTGTGTCGACTGCGCTAACCAGGATTGGTTACAGCAAGCAGACAAACTTTTTTTTACTGCTGTCTCAGCTTTTTTTTTTTATTAAGCAATGAACTACTGTACAAAATTTGTTCCAATTTTCTGTTTATAATAAATGTCATTTTAAAACTTGTGAAAGTGATTCAATCTGAGCATTAAAAAATGGTTCTTAAAGTACTACAGACCTTTGATAAGTCAAGTTATATCATGTTCAGTGGAATTGGGATGTAATCAATTTATGGTAGACCTAACATATATCTTTAACAGCTGCATAGATAACTTTAATAACCTGACATTCTTTATAATTATCAACTTTATTATTTTCTGTTTATTTTTTTTTTTTGGCAAAAAGAATCTATTTATTTCTGTATCTATTCTGTATAACTCTATATTTTAAGCTTTTGAAAATTTTGATTTTGATAAAAATAAAATTGTAAATAATATTTATATTTATGTATAGACCTAATTTGATTTTGATTAAGGGTTGGTAATATTAACATTTAATGAGTAGACAAATATATAATCAATTTAGATAAACCTTGGTCTGCATTAACGATAAATAGGGATGTGTCAAGATTGAGAAGTTTATTAAAATACAAGTAATGAAACAATCCAGATACATTTATCAGTCAACTTTAACCTTATGAATTATGGCTTTTGTGTTCACCACAACCTGTTTATTTATCATGATACTGGACCGTATGCATTAACCAAATCAAACGTTAGAACATGGTGGTCGAAGAGGTGTAGAAATTGGTTGACTTAATTTATTTCTATGAATGTATGCTTTTCTTCATCAAATTAACATTCTTCTCACATCAGATCATCTAAATTTAGTAACCCCACACTGATATTTATTATTTTGATAACTCCCAAGTTAGTTTTTATTATTTCTATGTAATACTTACCAACTACTGTATTCTAGCTCATTTATATCAGTTATTAGCCCATAAGCATTATTTTAATTATGTTAATTTGAGTAATACACACTCATCAGGTCTAAATTTAGTCATTTCACACTGTTGCCCACCCCTCGAGCTTTTCCCGCCCACTGGCAGGGTATTTGCCTTGGGCCTAGGCCCACGAAGATAAGGATACTCACAGCTGCGTTTAGGCCATGATGCGTGCTTAGTTTAGATGTTGGTTCAGCCTAGCACTGAGCAAACTCACCGACTCAAATATCAAACTGCATTATTGGCTCTTCAGAAAACACTCCAAGTATGTTTAATGTATTTCTAGTCATTGAAATGTTTTTCACTGCACCTGAATAGATATTTTCATTGCTTGTTTATACCTTAAAACTTTATTTTGAAAATTCTAACATCATGTCCAGATACGGCTGGATCAAGCTCTTTTTCCGGTAATTGAGAACAACCAGACCATGTCCCACAGGGATTTTTCACAGGTGACAATCTTAAGACCAGTAATGAAGTGACAGATTTAAATATTGTTGATAACACACGTTAATCGTTAATCGTCAAGACCTGGCAACTACCGGAACAAGAAATAGAGATACTACTGTATTAACTTTGTAATTTTAAATATGTACCACATGTATTTTGTTCTAGCTACGCTATAATAATACATTCTAAAACTGCTATAAATGAAGTTACACACTCCATCACATCCAATCATATGGGAAGCTCGCGTATAACTATGTATCATGTGGACTCACTTTAAAGTACAGTAATTATATAGCTAGTGTGGCTGGTGTACTTAATGATGATAGCAGGCCTATTGCACATTTTATATTGTTTAGCCTATTTTATTACAATTTTTATATAAACAGAAATACAATTATAATGTTTGAAAGAGGAAAACCATGGTACGACTTCCCAATAAATAGTATGAAATGAAAGTTATTTACAAGTCTGGAAAGGAACTAAATTAATGTTCATTACATGAGTAGGCATATAATGACATCGTATGTATTTATAGTGCAGTTATTAAACTTATCTCCTACTGTATACAGTTATCTTAGGTGGACAGGGAAACTTTACTGTTATGTTTTTATTGCCAACAGTAAAAAAATACATGTAATGTTTACAATGGTTTTTACAGTAACAATTAGTTGTGGTGACATTTTTTGTGGGGAAATAAGGTAATTCTATTCCACAAGCACATCCTGTGGCAAAACTAAAGACACATGTCATTCTGTGGGTAGCTTCCATCAAATGACGTATGAATCTGGTAAAACCATTTGATGGGAATTTTTTTTTCCTAGCTCTGACATTGAAAAATGTGATTGGGTTGTAATGATGTGTATATGGTTTCAAGTTTATTTTTTTAATATCATCCTTGCTTTCAAGCTAATTTGTGACTGATGCGTACAGTCAAAACAGCATGATAACTACAGTACAAGTTAATAATAATAATATAATAATATTTCACCTGATGAAGCTAGCTCAAACTAGCGAAAGCTTGTCCCAATAAATTTCGTTAGTCAAAGAAGGCCCTACTGTACACATTTCATTTGTATTTTATGCTATAGACTGTTACGGCTCCTACTTTTACTTTTATTATCTAATATAATTAAATAATATAATATATTTTTCAAACAATTACATTTTAAATTTTAAGTTATATTTTTTTTATATAAATTTAAGTAATATGTTTTATATAATATTATGATTAATTCTGAACTAATACTGTGATACCCTTTTGAACATCCTGTAACTACCGTGAGCATACCATCCAGAATATAAAGTTAAAAAAGAATTAGATACAGTAAAACCTGTAACTGTCATGTAAATAAATGGTGTTGGTTTGTAACAAAAATTGTTATATTCGACTAGAGAACTATTACAATTTTAAGTTTTACAAACTATAACAATTTTAAGAGTTAATCGCTTTGACCATCTCTGACCAACTGCCATTTATTACCCTTTTCTGTAAATTATTTTAAGATTCATATTTTTATTGCTGAAATTGCTTTTCAAAAAAAAGAAAACAAAATGGAAGTTTGGTATGTCTCTGACTATGCAAAAGCAGCTTTCGTGGTTAAAGAAATGGTTTTTAAAGTTACTTATTCCCCAATGTCCCCCAAACTTCTAATTTACTGTTCATCATATTTAATCAATTAGAAACATTAATTGCAGGTTTCCTTTATGGAGGAAGTAATTCTTGTCTTCATTACATCACAACACATCCATAACGCCTTTAACGGCCGCCTGCAAAAGTGTGAAATAGGACTGGTGAAATAAAATTAGGCATATTGGTAGCTAAGTAATGGAAGCCAGCTGGGTCTGTTTAGCCTAGGCTTGCTAGCATTGTCAAAATAATCGTTTTAAAGGGATTGATGATATGCCTACAGCCCTGGGCATGTGGATTTCCTTTTTCTCATCTCTCCTGGGCTATGCTAAACCTGTGTTCCCTTTCAAAATTCCTTGAAAATTCCTTGGAATATTCAATTAAACACCTAAGCTTAATAAAAAGGCTGGTCCCAGTTAAACTGATCAATATTAGTTGTATGAGACCATTATGGCACTAGTATGACAATAAAAAGCATTGAGGTTAGGAGAGCCGTGTGTGTTGTAGATAGCAATTAGGTTGCTTTTCATAAGCCTGCCTCTTGCCGTCTTCTAAATGTTCAGTAGGCCTACTGCTTGTGTGCATTATCATAAAAAAAAATCTTAACGTCTTGTGACCTAGCGTGTAATTGTTCTAAGACTTTGTTCTGTTCCTGTCAATGGCATTTGGTATATTATTGTCGGTTCGTTGCCCAACTCTTTCATCTATTGATTGTTTTCTTGTACTTTACTCTTGGTCTTATCCCCATAGACAAAACACAAACAATTTCCCGATTTTAATTTATAGTTGGTTTGTTTTATGGCTGTCTTAGATGTTCTCCATTTTAATTCTTTTTTCCATCTTTGAAGTCTGAATGATCAAACTTTCTTTCATTATTCTATAGATTTTTGCAGCTGGAAATAAACTACAAGTTTTATTATAATGATTCGGTTCATTACTATCCTTTCAGTTGCTACTAAAAAATACTTAATTTTCTTTATGATTTGATTGTTTTCTTTAGATCTCACTCAATATTTTTTCGTTTTGAATCTGCTCACTCCTAACACTTCCTATAATTTAATATGCAGTGACGTCACAGACTGCAAATTCCACCTACCACCTCTTGGTGTTGAATAAAAAAAATTAGGTGATATAATTATTGACTGCATTATCTCCCAAGGTGTATAATCATAAAGGTAGTCAATAATTCTATAATGAAGGATTAAATAGGTCTAAAAAACTGATCAATTTTCTTCGTGAAACACCATAGAGCGTCAAGGAAACAACATAAATATCATCTTCACGTCCTTTGATACATCATTTTCTTTGCATCATTTAATATATTTTTACTATATACCTGTATAATTTATTTGAACACAAATGCTTCTCTTACCCATTATAACTCCATGTCTTACCCAAGGCATGCTACATTTTTTTTCAAGGCCGCATCATCATTAGGGAAAAAACTGCTTGAGAATAGAATATAAAATATTTTACGAATTCAAATAAAATCACTTAATTAACGTGCACATCCCTCTTCATTTCATTTTGTTAAATCCTTGTTAAATGTTAAACAAATTAGATATTTCTAAGTGCAAAATTATATAAAAAAATTATAGAACATCGTTGTTGCCGTCTGTATGGCTAGTAGTGGATAACTTTACTTCCAGTAACTTTCACTTTGTAAAGTTTACGGAATTGGAACAGCGGGGGGAAAAGTAATTAAAAGGTTGGTTTTATAGCCAAGTTTACATTGCTCTTGCACTTGAGACACTTTCATTAAATGTGCAATGATTGAATATTAATGTGGTAAAAGGAAGTTTCACCAAGAATTTTGCGACAACATTATTTTTTCATAAGATCCTGTCTACAACTTGTCTCAAATAGCTTATTTGTATATACCCACAATATGTATTTCAAAATGCTTGACACTTGCATCTTGCAAATACTTGTTTATCTTGTAACATTTATTTTTGACTAGTGTTGAAATAGTAACGCTATTAACTTCTGATAAATAATGCATGAAGTTTGTCGGGTGAATGAACGTAGATGTGCAAAAATAACATAAATAAGCTGTTACAAGAGATAGCCAAGAAAATATGATGAAACATTCACTGGTATTCAACATGCATTTTTAATAACATATAATGCTAACTAACTATGTTAAATGCAAACCTAAAGTTTTGTGAATCATGTTTGATTTACTGATCAATTACTGCAGTTGATATGAACAAAACATCATTCTGCCACTTTCTGTTTTAAACCAGTTATATGGTTACTTAAAACAACAGACCAGAAGATAACATTAAATAGCATTTAAACTACTGTATATCTTTATACATATGTTTGACATCATTATTCTTTTGTAGTTTGTCATAAACATTTTCAAAATAAGATTTATTTATAGATAATTTTCAGTAGTTTTGAAAACACACCATCAAATTTTATGTGACAAATAAATGGGATATGCCCATATTTCTGTGAAATATGACATCATCATTCCCATGTATGGACACATCACACAAAAATAGTGTGGACATACAAAATGTTTGTGGAATAATTGCATCATAAGATCAATTACATATTCTATGGCAGCCCGCTCTTTGCTTTTGTTCCATCTGCCGCAAATAACAACTCCAAATCTATTAGCCTGTGTATTCTTTGTGTTACGTTTTGTTAACCGTGTTATTCTAATCGATCAGTTGTCCACGGAGTTGCTAATGTACGGTAAAGCGATCTTTTGAAGTCTATTGAATTCTTTACCTAACTGAATCGCACTATGATTACCTAATTCTTCTCATCTCATGAAGCTTACGGCTAGGCGATGAATGACACCGCCACTGACAACCAACTTGTTGTGGTTATCGTTACTTCAGGTGTTGTTCCAGTGCAGTCGTACAAGATAAATATGCGTGTAATTAATAGTAAACATTGTGGTGTTTCAAATAATAATAATAATATTTTCTTGAATAGAAAGTGGCCGGATGTTAAGTTTATTAGATGTCTTCAAGCTTTAGATGACCTCTCAAAATTTTCAGAGATAATAATGTAAGAACATATATGACAGAATAAAAATATTATATATTTAATTAGCATTAAGCAGAAACACTGCAAAGCCCAGTTACTCAAATATATGTATTTTTTCAGTACAGAATAGAGTAGGTATTTAATAACATGAATTGAACTTTAATAGCATACGGTACTATACAAATGCAAAGATAAATGAAAAAAATAATTCAAGAATCGGTCTACTATTAAGTTTCTAGTTCCTGTCTTCCAGGTTACTACTATTAAAATATACATTCAGTATAGTTAGCCATGTGAAGTGGTAGTATATATAGCCTGAGAGAAATTTTAGCAGTTGGCTCTAATCATCCATACAATTGGTAAATTGATCAGTCTTTATGAGGTTTGCCAGGGGAGTTAAAGAATTTACCATTTGTAATTTGTAGTATTCTATCCTTGTATTTGCCGCTGCTTAGCCGGCATTCATTTGAATTTGGCCTTTTTCATATATCCAACCCATCCATATGGATGAAATGATTGAATACAATTAATAGGGAAATATTTGTTTTTATCTTCATGATCTGGTTATACATACTGTATTAGCAGAATGCAAAGATGGAGTGTCCCAAATAATCACCGTTTCTGGATGGACCATCCTTATTTGATCGTGGAGATTTCTTATTCTTGAGAAATCTACCCTCTTATGTTTTGATTTGTGTGATTTTGCCTGGAATTTAGTCTTGATTGCTATGTTAATACCTTGGAATTGCTTTAATAACAATCCTAATTTGTAAACGTTAGCTTGTTAGCTTATTCCCAAACGAGCACACTTAATATACTCAGTTAAGATCGAGGACAAAGGAAGGGTAAGGCACAGACAATTGTGCTGACAGAGGCGAACAATGGGGCTCAAGTCTTCCTTTGAATCTTGGTCTTCTCTTGGACACCGTCAGCCAATGAGATTACGCACGATTGCCAGGCTTTGCAAATAACATCTGGGACTTTACAAACAGAAGTGGACATGCCATTAAGATCAACGTCCTGAGTGATCAAATATTTTCTTGAGTTTAATAGTAATATGTTCCACCTGGGGTAAAAAAAATTGGGATTAATATGAGTTTAGTAGAATCAACATGGAGTTATGACCAAATCTCAATGATTGATTGACCTATCATGAAATAAATGCTTTTGGTATCTAAAATACTTAATAGTCTTAAATATACTTTCATTTGTTTACTGTTAAAGATATATTTAAAATTTTTTGTAAGCATGTTTTATAGAGGTGGTCCTTAGTCACAGAAGGACCCTCAACAAACTACGCAATAGAACAAGTAAGCACAGCAGTGAAAAATTGGACTTTGGTGTGAGATGAACTAATTTGCAGACGTGTCAATGGTGTAGTTCTTGGGTAAGACACCTTGGTCTAATTAATTACCTTGTGCTTCAGATAGAACATTAAACTGTTGGTACCGTATGCATATTAATTCATGCACAAAAAAAAGAACTTGGTACACATCCAAAATAAGTAGGGGATTGTCTCCCGGTATACATGCCATGGTAGGCGGTACACTACTTGGCAGTGGTAGATGGTGTAATGGCCACAATAGTCCCAGCACTAAAACTATCGCGGGTCCCCCATGAGTGTAAATCTGAATTTCATGTTGATTTTAAACAAGGCCCATTTACGTGTCATTTACGGTACATTTATTTTATATGGCATAGTTTTGGACGTACAGGAGAACTAATCATTTTTGTGAACATTACTAGGTCATCCATGTTATTGATGAAAAGATTTAGAATGAATGATAGTCATTTGATCTAGAGTGTTCTGTTATTTGATCATTTCTCCTGCTTAAAGCAATGATGACACAACGTATTAATGTGCCATACTTTAGTCCAATTACCATTGTCCCTTGTACTGCTTGAAGGGCAAGTTCAACCAACCACCATGCTTAGTTGTTGTTTTAAAGTTCCAAGTTTATTCTAATTCCTCTAGTAGCAGATAATTTTCTTATCGTGCTTTCGTTAGAAACATCGGAATTCCAAATTGTCCATCTCATTGATTTATCTTCCTTTGTGTCCTAACATAACTAGGCAGTTTTTTGTTTCTGTCATGTGACTTGTAATGTCAAGGTTTGTGTTGAATTTACTCGCATGTTGTTTCCATGACGACGAATATTAAAGGAAAAATAATAACCCAAGCAGTGTACAGGGACACCATCATTATTTTGTTGTAGTAGATTAAAATTTTCATTAAGCGATTAATTAAGGTAATTGTGACTGATGTCAATTAGGCCTAGAAATGATTTGCTTTGAAAGTCCATGTTTGTCAAGGGCTCATGCACTCAGTGCTGTGGCTAGAATATTTACTTAGCCAAACACTACTGGCTTTAAAATCCTGTTTCAAGTGTGATAAACAGTGTTGACTATTCTCTGATTATAGCCTGTTAGGATTGTTATCCTTTAAGTTGCTTTATTCCTCCGTTTTTCAAATATGTACTTTCTGCCAAAGTCAATTTGAAAATAATTCCATTGTTTGATTTGCTAAGACGGACATAATTGCTATTGAATGAAAACAATGTGTTCCTACAAATTGAAATACATGACCTGTGAGTTGAGTATCGTTCTGGTTTATTCATCGAATATTATTTTGTATTAAGATTTTGCAATATGTTTTAAGGATATTTTCATAATAATAATATAAACATTTGTAATTAAAAAGTTAGAGCATGTAGAAGTATGTATTGTATATTTTTCTTTATTGTTGCATACTAGATTGCATGTGTCTTTATTCTAATGTAAATTACATAATTTTTAGTCACATGCCTAATATGGTTATTTTTAAATCAAGATTATATACGGTAAACAAAATTTAACATTCAGAAACGTTTATTCAACCATAGAAAACTTTTTCCTTCCATTTTGTAATTGAGTAGACACATTTATAAATCCATCTTCTCAATTCCATAATTCAATTCCATAATTCTATTTGACATTTATTTATTGGCAATTTGAATCACAACCTACACTAAAGGTAATATGATTCATCCTGATTCTGCTTACAGTAATAATTTCAATATCTGTAATGTTGGGTGAGATTAACTAATTTGCGTATTCATATTATGACCGTGTCGGATTCAATCACGCGTGGATAAAAGAATGTCCTCTCATTAGACCCCTATTGTGCGGAAATAGAATGCGTACCTTTTTGGTTCACCTGCTCAATTGTGTTGTCTTTTCTCAATAGATTACGCTCTTGAAGTGATTTCTCATTTGAAACGCGATATCACTGCGCACAGTTCTACCTCTTCTGCTTCGCAAACGTGATAAACTGAGATTTTTTTTGCAGTAAGTTCATCAGATAGTAGTGTTGAATGAAAACAATTTCCCGAAACTGAATCTGGAGTGATTTTGAATATTGCCGATCTAAAACAATAAGGAACAGTTCTACCTGTTGTTTTAACATGTCTGAGATGCAGTTACAGTACCTACAGGAGAGCTCAAAAGAAAACACATGCGACTTTTAACCTATCAGAGCGATTGTAGTACCTCGTTAAAATTCATTAAAGCAACCAATCAAATTATCATTACTGATGTTTTGGTGCATGGTTACGTTACAGGTCATATCGTAAAGTACAAAGATCTGTTAACAATAACAGTGTTAGAATGACTGTAACACTAGTATGTGCAGCTTGCTAGACCGGATGCAGTTGTTTCCCCATAAATAATTTTTTTTTTTCTGTAAAATCAACTTTTAATTTATTGTAAATAAATATCTGTTAAATATCAACTGCCAGGATTTTCACGAACTTTTTCTCCAATTAAAATTCCCTTCATGTGAGCGATTGACAGATTTATAAAGGAAGACTTTTATGACAGGAAAATATACAAGAAAGCTAAAAATATTTAGTTGTCCAATTATCGATGATATACGCCTAGTCATAGCTGACTTTGAGAAAAATAATTTATTCCCAAATCAGAAAAAGTGTTAATGTGGTTTAGGAGAATATAGCAATCCTAATTAAAAGGTATTGTAGAAAGTTCAAACACTAAAGTTATCTCTTTGATTTCAATGTTTGTTTTGGTGGTGGTGAAGCTGGGAAAGGTTAATAATTTTTTTTTTCTTATTATTTTTATTACATTTTAGTCTAAAATTCATGTTTATTTTGAATTTGCATTTTTTTAAATTTTCATTAATTTCTGACTAATAATTTCAATTCATATTTTTATTTCTCCAACATTAAGATGAGAAGATACAGTAGTATAGCATAAATATTTAAAGTGGACCTCTTGGGAACCACTTGGATATTTTGAGTGGTACTTAGTTGCTTCTGGATCATTAGTATAGCGGCCACATTAGTTGTCAATTTGAAAGATGAACTGTGAGTAGGTGACAGCTGTATTTGTGTCAGTATTGAGATTTTATATACACCTGCTTGATTATGCCACCTCCAATTTGGCAAGCCAGAGCTGTCAATCTTACTCAATCTATTTGGTTACAGTATGTTGAAACATATCTTTATTAAAGACATACAATGTACCTTTGTATGCAGCATGGCTGCCCAGCCCTCCCGAAGTGAAAGGTCTCAAAATGAAATAATATAGTTCTTCTACCTTTGAGGTTGAACCATAGATATTTCATGCACTGATGAAGATGCAAATAAATTTCATAAGTTTTGCAGTAAAGTAGGACTACTGGGTAATGATATAACCTGAAAGTGCCTGTGCTTTACACCATTGTTCTGTACTGTTCCACATAGCATACGACATATCATCACGTAGTTTGTATTCTTCAACACTTGCGCATCTTATTATGTCGTCGTGTCGTAATCGTGTCTAGTGTAAATTTAGCTTAAGGTGGTTAAAGTGTGTAATAATAAAATAGCATCTATCTTAATAAACTACCTACCATTTTAAAAATATAATTAAAAATGAATTGACACGGATAGAGTTAGCACTGCCAGCAGAGGTTCATCATTAGACCGAAATAGAAAAAAAATTATTTTCCTTTAAGAACATTTTTTGGACGAATTACATTCTTAAATGTCTCTGAACAGCTCAAAATAGCCAAAATCTGCCAAGTTTTTCTAGGCACCATTGGGCCCCACTTGAACCTTACCTCTACACCCCACTGATCTCTGTAGGAAATTGTTGGACATACTGACACTACGGACAGCTTACTTGAGCTCCCCTCTCTAGCAAGCCATTTAAAATAGGCTTGAGGTCAGATTGGCTTTTTTTTTGTAGGCTAAGTTGATAGGTACAGGTGCAGGAGGCATTCTCACTTGCTCGACATTCACCTGTTAAAACTGATGATTTCGTATTGTTGTCATGAATGGAATGCCAGATGGAATTCAAGTGTCAGAAATCACTCCATACTATCTGTTGTGGGACTTCGTTGATGAATCTTTTGAAGATGACAACTAGACAGTCGTAATGTCATTGATATCTGACATGATATAGGCCTAGATATAAATTGTGATAGGTAAGGGATGGATGACAGAAATTAAGCTTATTACATCTAGGACCCCTGATGGGATATAGAGGGAGGGAGGGAGATGGATGGCAGAATTAAATCCAGTAACATCACAGGCCTCTGATAATATAATTATCAGATGACATCCCTTTCATTGTGTAGGTCTACTTTCTCTCAAATACATAATTATTCTACAATAATTTTTGGAAATTCATATTTTGATAACGCAATATATCTTTTAAAAAAAAGTTTGTAGAAACACCTGTGTTGTGTTGTCATAGCAAGGCAACAAGTTTAAAGAGGGCAGGTTGAACTTTACTTGACAAGATAGTTTTGTGAATCGTAGTAATCCTACAGGAAATGATGAATTCCACTACTGTATATGGGCCTAGTAAAAACAAGGGGAAAGAATACTTAACAAATCCTGGCAGATGCACTTAAACTTCCATGATCCTTTTTTTTTAGCTGTTGTCATCTTAGAAAATCTTTTTTTAAAATAGTAGGTCAATGCACCATGAGCATATCCACAGATGTAGTTATTTCATCTTAGTTTAGAGTGGCTTGTATTTTCCTCCAGATACGGATCGAGGATCTCGAAATAGACAGGGCACAGGGAGATCCCCCACCATGGCTTTGGCTAAGATCAAGATTTCCTAACTATGGCACATCTTGATTGCCAAATATTACATACATTTTAATGCATTGTTCTTTTTTTCCAATTAAAAACAATTTTCAATAATTAAGGGTGGGGTGAGAGGCCAGCTTGCCTTCTTTGAATCTTGCCTGGTATACTCACCGAATACATGAAACTAGGCCTAAGTAATGCTGAAAGTGCCTTTAATGAATTTATTTTGTGTTACTGCATTATATACTGGACTTGAAAACAGCTTTGGTAATTATGTACAGAATAGACAGTCCGTTTCTGATTAGTTATCAGCAAATCCAGAGGATTTTACCGGAGTTTGATCCCTCTTTGATTCCTTTCCTTCGTAATGTCTTGTTTCTGTAAAAAGAAACTTGTAGGCAGTAATATTTCACAGTTGCATGGCCGCCAACCGAGCAGCTATCTTTGCCGGCCAATCCCACACGCAGGGGAAATTTTTGTTACCTTAAAGGAAGCATTTGATCTGCCACCTAATATTTTCCATGTGTGATTATAAATAAAGAGAGTCGCGGTTAATTTCTCGTCTGATTACCAAATGAATGCGGGAGTTAAAAAAAGTACCTGTTGGGAGGTTGTGCATTTTGGAAAATAATTTGCATCAAGTGTTGGTGTTTCATTGAAATTACGATGCATAAACTGCAATACCTTAAAGAGTCATATCACCACTCCGCATCTCATTTGAATTATCAATAGCATCAGGTGTAAAATTGTTCACTTATTGGCCAAACTTAGGGATTTGGAATGTATTTGCAGGTGGCTAATGTAGTTAAGTGTGTTGGAGAACATGGTTGTTAAACAATTTTCAATAAAGTAACAAAAGCAAAATAGGCCTATAGAAGAAGTTGTAGCTATATATTATCTGTACATGGAGTTTAAATTTTACCAAATTTTCAATATGCTGCACATATATTTTTATTCATGTTATCTTTCAAAAGCAATGTTGATAAATTGTTGACTTATATCAATTTCATTTTTTTAAAGAATTATTATTATATCACTATGTGAAAAACTTCCAACATTGTATCAATGTTTACAATAAGATCCTTTTTGATGTAACAGTCCTATCATTCTGATTGTCCCCACCCCTTGCAACCCACTTCATGCATTATGTTATAGCCATGTCCCTTGTACTGCACATCACTCGATTATGAGTTCCTATTTTCTATCAACTCTTATTTGGACTTAAATCTTGTTAGGAGTGAGTTCATACCTTTCAGACAACCTGTCCTTAGTAGAAGGTTCTCAAAATATTAACTTAGCATCAGGTGTGCAAGGACTAAATAAGTACTTAAGTACCTGTCCAGTTATATTAGTATTTCATCATACAAGATAATTGGAGAAATATTTTTCTAGTTGATTTGCTTAGTCTATGATTACCTGCTCACATTTCTACTTCACTGATAACTGATGTACCCAATATTCATGATTTTTTTAAAGTTTTATATAATAACCAACTAATGACATTTGTAGGATTAGTAGCCAGTTAACTTTCAAATCCTATATTTATTGTATTTCCATATCAACTACTGTAACATGAACAGGAGGATGGACCTCCACACAAAAAGCTATATACAGTATCTACCAAACAAAAATATAAACCTTGCCCAGAAATATAGCATGCACGAATGGTATATACCAGTGCTGTGAAGCCTACTTGTAAGAATGTTGCAAGTTTCTACAGGATTATCTTGGCCTTGGTGTTAAAACAAGGCAACTGCTCTTCTTCACCTCCCCAAACCAAAAAAAAATGAGAGAGATGGTGAAAAGTATGTCTTTTTTTTTTTTTCATTAGTATAAAAACAGGCAAAATATTATTGCTACAAAACATGCATTAATTTGTTTATTCCTCAAAATTTAAGCTACAAATCTGTTTGAATCCTGAACTTGTTGCTCATAAATAATGTCAAAGATACAAACACAGACTTTATTGACCTGACAACAAAATTGGCGGCTTCGTAGTACAGTACAGTACTTAAATATTAAGTGTCACTAAGTAGGAGCTTACACCCCAACTACCACTGTCTTAATCTTTATTCACTTAACCACTTACCATGCACTAAAAAGGTTGTTTTGATGCCCATAATGGTTTGTTGCATGCTATGCAAAGAACCTCTGTAGTGTAAAAGTTACATTTTCTTTGTAATGAACTAGATTCTCTGATTCATTGTGACTTGGAAACTTAATTGATTACTTAAGTATAGGTTGAGAGAAACCCGAGTGATGATTTGATGCAGAAGTGTACGTAACCAACAAGTAAAATATTGTCTCATTTGTTTTTTTTCCATAAGGCCTAAAAGCTAAAATAGATTTAATTATAAATCATTTATAATTTTATGTAATTTAGCTTTTAAATTAAAATATTTAAATATACAAAGTAAAGAAATTCAAGTGTTCTGCATTCTGTCTATGAATATCTATAAATTGTTTTACCGATTTTATAGTTTTGAATTTTCCGGAAATATTACTTCAGTATTGTTAGATCTAGAATGAAAAATGCAGAAAGAAATGGGTTAACATCAGCTTGATTATAATGGTATTTGTAGATCACGCCATCATCTAGGGGCTTAGATTAACCACGTGTGCATGCGAAACAAAACTTCACCTGATGGGGATTTTATCTCTTCCGTTTGCCTTTAGCTTGCTTGCTAAGCCGATCCAACATCTCGGGCTTAACTTGGAATGATGTTCCTAGGCTAAAACCTAATCTGGGCAGATTCTTCATGGACTAACATTTAGTCTAAGTGGCACCTTTAAAGAACTTAAGCCTTAACACATGTTTTCCTGTACACCCACTTTTACCTTTGATATACATCTACTTTCATATTAAAAGTGGACACCAACCAATGTGGCCATGCGATATTTGGAAATTTCAGTAACAAATAACATCATTCAGATTTAAATAAAACTACTGTACTGTTACAGTTAATCATAGTGTGTTTACTTTTTAAATTTATAGGTTCATGTTTTATATGAATTTTGGAAAATAGAGATTTTTTTTTTGCATCTAGATTTAAAAAAATATATCGCATCCAATCACAGGTTGGAGATTTCAGAGTGTTTATATTTTCAATAGTCATTAGGAAGAAAATCGACTGTCTTTAAATTACCATTTTGTAAAAAATTGGACATCTAATGCAAATTAGAAACTACACCTAGATTACAAATATTGCTCCACATTTACAAACACATATAAACTGACTACCCCAATTAAAGTTCAAAAAAATTCAAAAATTTATTTATATTAACGTTGAGTTGCTCATTTATAACGTACAAAATTTATTTTCGTTAATGCAATTTTTTTGAAAGATATTTATTTTTGCTTTTTAGGATGATCTAGGGGCTATTGGACGAAGTTGCCCACACCAAAACCAAGGCCAGACGTCATGTATTGGAAGTGGTAGAATTGATGCAAGCTGCTGCGTGGACACATACTTCCGAAGGTCTTGTTCTTTTAGGCCCGGTATTACAGGGGTTTTGTGCTGTAAAAAACCAGGTAAGGCTCTCATAGAAAGCAAAGTTACTTATGATTAATTCCTATGAATTCAGATTCTTAGTTAATTATCTAATGTAAAGTTCTTTTTTAAGAAAAAGATTGTTTGGATGCGACTTACATTAATTTGTTCCTTCAGATTTTTGTGTTTGAGATTCATCAAAGTTCTGTCACACTTTGTTTGATAACATACAACATTGTCCAACAGCCATGTTACGACCCAGAATTTGTTTTGATCAAACATAAAGCAAGTATATACCATGGTGGAAAAAGTTGCACAAGCAAAATCTGGTCATTGTCTTTTTGTAATATGGGGTGGGAGGGGGAATCTGATAATTCTTATGTCAACTAAGAGATTCTTATTAGATCTTTTAGGACTAATACATTTATTGTACACATTTTAGTTATTATACTCCTCATGGTTTTCTGATCTCATTGAATTTAAATTATGTAGAAAATCTGACATTAAAGTAGTTAATAATGACAAGGTTATGAAGTTTATTAACGATCTGTAGTAATTTTCTTCCGGCATTTATGTCCCTGTTTGTTATAGAACCACTTCTTTATCATTTCCGACAATTTGCATCAAGGCGTTTGAATTATTATCCAACATGTAATGACAAGGCTAAACTGACTGTAAGAATTTGCCCGAAAAGCAATTTCAAAATTATTTACACTTAATCAAAACATGAAATGAGTGACTGATTACAAAGGTTATTTGTGTGTAGTTAATATTAGTCCAAACAGAGATTTTAATCAGCAAAGTTAAACAGGATGCCTTTGGGGCTGAACATATCTACATGATCATTATAATTATTTATTCTGAAAACTCTTGATTTTATTTTGCTTTATCACCTGCGAAATATTTACAACCCTTTGAGGGTTTTTTTATGGGGAATTAAAATTTTATCCCTTGAGACTTTCTCCCTTAACTCTTGATCTACATTTTTCAAAATAACTCTAGGCAGGGACCGCTTGGCCTAGGTTCTATGATCAGTACTCAAGGACAAGTGCACTGTAGCTGGGTAGTGGACACCTCTGGCATGTCCCCAGAGCCTGTTCTCAATTCTATTTTCTCAATCAATATCAACATTGTGATCTCGGATCATTGGTTGAGATTACAGCATGCCTGGAGGAGGGCAAGTCATTAAATAACACATCTCAAGGGTGGAATAATAAATTGTTGAAATTTCTGGAAAAATCACCAAATTAGTAAAGTACAATAGTACACATGTTCTACAAAACGATGAGAGAACCTGGTGTGGATTTAGGTTGGTTTTTAAAGATGGTTAAAATAATAGAATCTGGGTTTTTTAATGCTGTTTTATTTATATACTACTTATGACAAAGAGTTAATAATAATAAATAATAATAAAATTAGATATTAATATTTGTTCCAGTATGAAGATGTTTTATAGGTCTAAAATATAGTGAATAAATCAAATTTTTAAAATTTGACTTGAAATGTATAGTTAAAGTAATACTTTGTAATGGTATAGTTAAGTTACTTTGAAGACATTATAATAATATTATTTGAAGCAGAGCATAAATTTATATTCTTTGAATTCCTATATATGACTCAAAATCTTCTACAGCAAAAGTATCATTACAGATTTCAATATATGAAAGTAGGCCTAACTAAAATATTAAACAGTTTTTTTATTTTTCAAAATAATTTCACTTCTGAGTCCAACATGTAAGCCTACATGTTTTAAATTTTTTATATTTATTTTTTATGTACTTTTTTAAACTAAGTTTTATAATACTCCACACGTTGACAAAATTGATTATAAAATTAGATAGTGATCACATGATCTCTGCCCGTGTGAGTAAGAACCTTCACGACTTTAGAAATGGATTTTTCCATCTGATTGTGTTTGATTTCCCATGGTGATGGTCGTCTTGTCTTCCAAACCAGATCTTCACCACTTGTTGTGCGCATCAAAAGAACGAGAAAGAGAAACCGAAATACTTCCACCGTCTAAATTGAAGTTGATTGGTTATAATGACGATATTTATACTGTTGTTGATACTGTAGGTTGTTGTGATGATGTTTGTAGCGATGATGCTACAAAAGAGAGATAAAAGAAACTATTGAGCGGATGTTTAATGAAAATTGATGGGTGGTGACTTTTACAAGAGCAATATAAAGCTGACAGATCGAACTTGGGAAGATAGTAGGATTTTAAATAATTAATAAACAATGATAGGCTTCACCTTTTGGAAAAAAATGAATTTTCAATGAGAATGTTGTTGAAAAAAGTACAAAAAATATACCAAACTTCCTCGGTAAGCCCACCTTGAGTATACAGCCTATCTCCTATATTTATTTTAAGGAGGCAACATCATTGACTGTTAAAGGATCGCCTAATAAGAGCATCTATTTACTATTTAATTTGTCTTTTTTATTTATTACATTTTGTATGTAATAGTGCTCTGGGAGATTATTATAGGGCATTCCATTCAAAACTTGTATATTTTTATTATCTGCTACTCATTCACATACCAGCATTTCCACCTAACAAAAGCACAGGATATAGTTCGATTGAGGAGCTCATCTGACTTTACAAATACTTTCAGGAAAAAAAAAATCTAAGATTGCCTTTACATTGGCTATGCATTATTGAAATTTTGAAAATAACTTTAAACAAGTTAAAGGAAAAGTGCTTCAGCTCAATAGATAAAGTATTCAAAGTGGAAATCTTTTCCAGATATCTTTCATACATGTAGTACCAGGTAGGCAGGTTTCCTGTACTGTATTAATAGAATGATTTATAAAGTATAATCTGAACCTATTAATCAGTTTGCTTAAGTATCACAGCACAGTGAATATTATCAATGGTGGTATTTTTTTTTTTTTAGTGTTATGAAATCTTCAAATGTGTTCCGACACTTTCTGCTGATAATAAATCAAGAAAAGGGTGATGAAAAATACCAGAGTTACAGATACGATTGTGTCCCTTACGTCATTTCAGCTAGGCTGGTGTATCACTGCCTTTAATGTACATAACTTTGCATGCCGAAAAGTGTCATGTGATTTGATGTACAGGATATTAAGTATCATTGGTTTACACCTTGCAGTTTATGTAGTGATGATATCTTACTTATAGGCCTATAGAGAAGGTTATAAAGTAGAGTAAGTGATAATTCCCTACAAAAAGCTTTTGATCTTTATAATTATACTTTATCTCAAAAACTTATTAAATAATTACCGTAAGAAGCTCAGAAATATTGAGTAAATACATGAATATATAGTTATATAATTGAACAATAATTAAATAGGTCTACAAAGTATAAATACTGAATGGCAGTCTATATGATTAAAAAGTTACCCTTCCATCTATTCTCAAATGAATGCCAAAATATTACATACATGAACCAGTAGGGGTGATTATGATATTGGTATACAGAACTTTCTCCCCCTTCTCAAAATAAAGGTATCTATACAGTATTTATTTATTTATTCACCAACTAACCAAGTTATGATGATGACAACAGACATTTGATACAATAGGTAACATCATTTCTCTTTGATGTTTGCTATACTTAAGAGCTCTTCAATATTTTCATCCTTATTTCTGGTATTAGTACTTACCATCTAGCTTCATCGTCTTTGCATTTACCGTCTGATTAAAACCTGAACCATCTGTGAGGCTAACGGCATCTACTCTACCGAGAGTCGGATGGAGGGAGCATGAGGAAACCGGTCTTCTCTGAAGGCAGCAAAACATCCGTTAGTTGCTTCCCATCGGATTCAGATAATATATTGTTACCATTTATACAAGACTTAATAATAATATGATTTTTAAGAGAACATGCTGTACACCAAAAATAGCCAGAACAGAGAATACGTTAAGTGTGTTATTAATTTTTTGTTGTTACTTAAACTTGAATTAAACGTTTTCAAAGACCATAGTTTTTAAGATTAAAATTTTTCAAGGATTAAAGAAAATGTATCAAATAATGTTTATGTATTGCAGTTTTTTTAAAATATTCACTTGAAATCTTATAATAAATAATTTTTATTCAGTTTGCCTATGGATTTTATCTGGCTTCAGCTTAATTATTTGTTTTAATAGGGCTACATGAACTTTTACAAAATGAAAGAAAAGGAAACATTTCTATTAAATTTTGCACAAAAAATTTATTATGATATATGAAATAAAAATTACCAATTTATTAGGAGTAGTATGCTGTAATTGGTAATCTCTGAAGTTGAAAATCAAATCTTAAAGCATCAACTATTTTCTTTAGAGAAAAGGGAATGGGAAGATTTATAGTACAGATAACAGAAGCTAAGCCGGTAATTGTTTAGAAGAGGAAGAGACAGATATCTCCACGGTATGAAAGGAGGACAAGCTGCTTTCCCACTAGGGACGAGAACCTTGGATACCGCAGGTGGGCCTAGAATCTAGGCCTAGCTTTTACCTGGTAGAAATTAGACATTTCATGTCTAATCATTGTCATTGGTAAATAGATTCTTGAAAGTTTAAGGATGATCAGAGCAGGTGGAGCTGTTTACTGAGCTTCCTTTGTTCTCTTGTTGATGGGACATGGATCGTCCCAGGTTACAGCAGGTGTTACAGGCTTCTACAGGTAGGCAAGTGCTTACAAAGTCTCTAAAAGTAAACAGGCGAGGACGAATTGAAGAACCCAGAAGAGCGATGAATCATAGAATGAGATGTGTGTGTTATCCTCGGAGGGAGGGATCCACACTATTCCCTTTGCATCATGTGACCTAGCAATATCTTATGTAGTCGTATGATTTTAGGCCTAAAACATTAGTCACTGACTAATCCTTATTGAATTTTGTATTGGATGTGGTTTTTTTTTTACTAGTGCATAGATGAACCTTGAAACACTTTAGTGGCACTTACGGTTGAATGCAAGCCTATTGGTCTATCTATTTCTTCTCAGTTGGATGCACTTATGCTAAATTATCCAAAACCCTTGAAAATTGAATAAAAAATGTTTAATTGCTCATTTAAAAGCAGTACCAAATAACTTTTAGAGTACTATTAGAGTATGGAGAGAAACGAGCAATTCTCCATGATTTATGAACTTTAGTTCATAATTAGATTGCCAACAAATGTAATGGTCTGAGCAAATTGTATTGGATTGGTATTAATTATGCATTGTTAATTGTCGAAGAATATCCTCTTTTCATGGGCCAACTTTATATTCAAATGCTTCAGCCCACTATTTTCAGGAAGGTGCTGTACTAGTCAAAATTTTTGATTATGTTCAACACTTAAACTAACCTAAAACCTAATATATTTTCTTGTTGTAATTGAAAATTGAAAGTTAATAACTACCTAAATACCCTATTCAAGTACAGTGTTCCCCTCCAATTCAAGACCCCCCTCTCTGATTCTTTGAGCCTCCAAATTCGAGACCACTTTTTCAAAGAATCAAAAGAAATACAATCTTCAATTTATAAACACTAAGCTATAACCTCTAAGTCAAGACCGAACCATAGACCACCCCAAATGTTCAGGTCCTAGGTCTTGAATTCGATGGTGAAATGTATATACAAAGCAAACAAAATAAAAATTGTTCAACACAGTTACCTTTTCATTGAAAGCACTCTTGCAACATCAGAATAGCCAATCATAAGTTGTAAAGCTCAGGATGATTACTTTTTCAATAAATATAGAGGGATGAATATGACCTATCAGATATATGGCTCAAACACCTGGGAATTCTCGCTGTTGTAAGAGTAGCGTTTTCTTGAACCTCTCAACAGGTCAAAGCTATTACTTGTGTTCGCATGTTAGGGATCTGACAGCAGGATAGACAACAGTGATGAGTGATATCATGGCAGGTGTGGAGCACATCCCAGCACCTTGATTCTACCCTTAGGGTAAAACTAACTGATGGTACATGTATTACGCGCGTTTACTTACAAACTATCATACTATCCGTTTGATGACAGATTAAAATATCATGTGTGTCTGTAATATCTTCATAATATTGTGTCAGATAATTAAATATGATATTACAGTAGTAGATCTCTTAATTGTTATGCGAATTGCTGGATCATTAAAATATGTTGTATCTTTAAATAAATACCATTTATGTCTAAAAATATCTTGCAAATATGTAAATATGAATGTATATGAATATTTATATTAATGCAATACAAGTTGGCATCAGCTTTTCCTTTGCATGTTGAAGGTAATTTTCACGAAGGCATGCTGAGTTTCATGGCTCAGCGGCCTTGGTCCCTGGCCTACAGCCCTCATGCGCTATGTTTTTCACTTTCTTTTTCAAACCAGCTATGTACCATATTCAGGAAAACTTAGAGTCAGGGAAAAACGAAGTGAAGAAAAGGGGAAGTGATTTGAGTTTTTTACTATCTGATCTAATTAGAGAGAATTAAGGGGATCTTGTGACCATACCCCAGAGAGAAAGTTTGAATGCATTTATTTATCAAGTAAAGCATAGAAAAAAATATATAGGGACCCCTCCCAGTAATATCATCAGTCTGCATACTGTAGGCTTTTAAATGGCGACTGTCTGATTAAAAAAATGGAAAAACTTGGCATACCTAAGGGATATGGCAGGGATAATTAAGTATGGGTGTGTGTATATGTATCTAGCACTCAATAAATAATCTTTTAATTGGAATCGGATTTTCAAACATTATCAACATTTTTATTTTCAGAGAAAGAACCTGAAATTGATACAAAGCTACCCCCTGAGATGAAGATACTGTCAGGATTCAATATGACACTGACTTGCCATGCCTCCGGTCTTCCTGAACCAAACCTACGGTGGTTCCGTAACGGCAAAATTATCCATAAAGAAGATAAGCGACTGAAATTAGACAAAGGTAGAATAAATTACTGTTGTAAAAAAAGTGCATCATGCTCATCTCAATGTCTTTGTATTTGCAAGTGGCACACAGGCTATGCATTGTGTTACATTTTAATTCATATTAAAATAAATGTAATTATTAATACACTATGAGTGGATAATGAATGTAAAATGACATATTTTATGTTCTCCCCCTCCCCCAAACCAGCAGAAGTGATGATTGTGACATTGTAAATGAAGATAGTGGCAAAGAAGGTATCTAACAATGATGATGATAATATAGGCCTATATATAATAGGCATATTTACAGCTTTTAACAATACATGAGGAGACAGCAATTTTATCCCTATTACCAAACACTAATCATGGTTCTTCTAACCTGTTCCAAGTTGTACCGAGAGGTTGAGGGGAAGAAAGATCAACTATATACATTTAAATTTTCAACATTTTACATTATTTCTTCCAGGTGCTCTAACATTATCAAAGATTGAAGAACAAGACACCGGCTCGTACTCTTGTGTAGCTGATAATTTGTCCGGATTTGACAGAAAAGATACGTTTATCACTGTAGTTAAAAATGGTAAGTCTATTAACATCAGGAATGTTAGGACTACTACCTTCATCTGAACTAATATTTTTGTAAAACAGGACAACAATATGGAAATACGTCTTGAAAAGTGTGCCTGTTTATTCAGTCGTTTAAGAAGATGGAATGCCAAATTACCTACTATTCTCAATTTACGTTTTGAGGGTTAAATTGATCGGAAGTTATTAAAGTCCAGTTAGCGTATTACACGGCCACCTGCTTTCAAGTTTATCTTATGTCATATCAGCGGGTTTTGTTAATTTGTTCAAGACCCTCTCTCTCACCGCACTCAGCGATGGGCCCAGTTTAAAGTGTCTATACCTGCTGGGACGTGGCATGGACCTTGGACAAAGCCGATTTTTTGTTGACATATCAATTAAAAATATGATCAAAGTGACCATAATTTTGCCGTGGTGGAAGACTATCCAGTTTGGAAGATGATCTAGAACATTTGGTGTGAATTTCATGGCAAGGTTTTTTTAAACCTGATAGAGATACCCGTCACCTGTTCTGCATTTTTTTCTGTTTATTTACACTGAATCACAGTTCACATCTCATAAACAAACCTTGATTTTGGTTATTATATACATACCGACGCTTACAGCAACCATAATATAGTTAATGAATGGGCCATCAAAATTGACAATTCAATGTTGTCGTTAAAAATAATAGTTATGTTAATAGTTACAAAAAGTTATACTGTCGCAAGTTGTTCTCGGGTGACTCAAACCCACGATCTCCAGATCACTAGCTTGGTATCATACCTCTAGACCACCGAGCTTCCGCCTGATGGCCAGGGTTGAATTTGAGTCCAAGTAAGCAGCGGGTTCTGCAGTGTTGATAGTAATTGTTATTGTCGTGATGGAATAATAGACAATAACTGGATTTGCGTCGGGAGAAACATGTATAGGTGTAATTTTTGCCCTGTTATTGTCTATTGTTCCATCACAACAATAACAATTACTATCAACGCTGCAGTACCCGCTGCTTACTTGGACTCGAATTCAACCCTGGTCATCAGTCGCAAGTTTGGTGGTCTAGCGGTATGATGCCAGGCTAGTGATCTGGAGATTGTGGGTTCGAGTCCCACCCGAGAACAACTTGCGATTTTTTTCGCAGTTGTTTTCAAATGTACTGAGTATTCGGTACATTTCCACGTCAGGTAGGGCAAAATTACACCTATTGTATACTTATCTATATTTGTTTACATTGTGTTTGCGGTGATACGCAGCAAACCTAAATTGAAATATACAGTAATGTATATATTTACTTGGTCATATAAATGTAAAAATCCCATATTGTGAGTGATAGTTGTAATGGATTTATTTTAACGTCTAAAACCTTTTAAATGTACATGTGTTTTTAACCACTTTTCAGACACACAAATAACCGAGATAAATTCATCTCGAATTGTCATTAATATCAAAGGTAAAGTATACGGTAATTGAAACTTGGAAATGGGTGTAATTTAAATCAACTTGTGACTCTACTTCAAGTGACAGATATGCTTCTGGCGGGTCACAAATTGACTAATAAACATCAGTTTCCTGTTGGCTACAGTATATATTTTAAAACCAGTTTCTGCTGATTTTATTGCATTCCATATTCCTATTTATATTCCACGCATGAGAATTCTATCTGTGCTGGTTATCTGTAAAAAGTGGTATACTGATGGTTTGTCTTGGTTAAAATTTGCACAATGCTTATTTTAGTTCATACACTAGCGGTGATGGTTGCAAACATGTAAGGTACACTTGCATATTTATATTTTTTTACATAATTTTAGTTTTATTTCCTTGCGCTGAAAACATGCATGTAGACTTATTTGAGTTTATAGGCACTCCGGAGAAATTTTAACTTTATTGGGTAACAGGGTGAAGTATTAAAACCAATATTATATTAGTAATTATTATTTATTATGTTATTACAATTCATGTTATATTATGTTTAATTATATTTATATTTTATGATCACTGGTTGGCATAGTAATGTGATACATAACACTTTCTTTTATTTTAATTAAATTTTTTAAGCATTTTTTTTCCATCAAGTATATTTTTAAATATTCTTACTGGACAGCTGATTGTCATCATAATAAATGTACCGCCCTGTAGTTGTGCATGAAAATGATTTTTACAATTATTTTATAACTGTGTTGATTTTATACCACTCGTCATAAATTATCTGAAATGACATTCCTTTCGATTTTTGTGTTATTTAATACAATTTTCAAGGACAGGATGTTGGCAAAACTGTAATTGTGGGCAACTTCAATGAATGACAGCCAGATTTACTGTTTCATATTTGTTTATCTTTCTGTTGAGACAAGAAACACTCCATGGTTACGAGTTTTTTTATGTTGCAATGATAAAAAGTTAAGCATCTTATTGATAGAAATATCTTGTGGTTAAGACTACGAAAGTAATGAACTGGTTAGAGAGACAATTCCAAAAGATCATAAATGTAGTTAAGTCTAAGTAGGCTCACACATTCACTGTCAGAAAGCTTGTCTAGGCGGAAATTAGTCTATATGCTGTATTAATCAATCTCAGGATGATTACATTTTAACCGGGATTGATGACCATAAACATGTTATCTATCCACAATAAGGATGCAGCATGTTGGGCTGCTAGCTCTAATGACCCAAAACCTGAGTCACATTGTTACAACTCTTGAACATTATAAATCGGCAATGTAACGGAAGAACTAGTGTAAACTTATGTTGACCTTCATATACATTGCAAATAGAAACAGGAAAACTATTTCCTCTTTTTTTCTATATATGATATAGTACTTCCAAAAAAATGCCCTACTTTAAGAATTTCCCAATTTCTCTTGGATTTGGAGATACCGATTTTTTTTTTTTTTTTTTGAATAATGGAAAAAAAAGTTTAAATAAATTGAGATGAATTTCAAAAATTAATTTTTCTGTTTAAAGGAACTTTTGAATACATTTCATGTTTTCTTGTTTTTTGATTTTAGAATCTTTCTTAAATTGTATCTTTAATTAACTTTCCAGCCATTTCACAAGGATGAAAGTATTCTATTATATAAAAGTTAAAAAAGATAACATGTTTTGGTCAAAATTGGTACTTAGCTGTTAATATAAGTCAGTGTATTACATGTGCAGTTAAATCAACTTGCTTTTGTACGCTGTGACCACCAATGAAGCTTCTTGCGTAAATTAAATAATAACCTCTCCCTTGCCAATTTTCTAAGATATTAGGGTGATAATCTAATGATAGCCTTAGTTTGGAATTTTTCAAGAAACTGAGACTGATATCATCTTAATTACTGTAATGCTCTAATTTTCTCTCAAGATTGTTATTATACCTTGATTTCTCCAGCGAAAATTAAAATTAAGTGACGATTCTTATCTATAATAATAAGATACTGTTACCTTATCAAACAGCCCTGAAATTAAACGTGTTGAGGCCATTGAACTGTTAGGGAAAAATTAATGTCGTCTGTGGACGTTAATTGTGGCAATTAATGGGAGGGAAAACATTGTAGCGGCATTAGTTGATAAATTAACCAATAGCGACGGTGTTACACACAACTCTCAAACTTGGGGAAGTAGAATATAAACACCTTAGAAAGTAAGTTAGCTCTATCGTTGCTGATTCGTGTGCTCGTTGCGATTGGTAAGGTTTGTTACGGTGCATACATCATTAACAGGAAATTCGGTGTGACATCGTCGGTGCACACTTTACCGTACAAGTATGATGACAGGCAAATCAAAGACTAAAAAGTAGGGAAACAAGGAAAGAAATTACCCAAGGATAAAAATCAACATGCTTTTGATATTTTTTAAGAAATTAAACTTTATAATTGAGATTTCAGTTCCTTTGTTTTTGTATTATAAACAAAGGAACATTTTAATGCGATTATCAAAATAACATTACGAACCTACTGGCTTATATAGATATTTACCTGCATTCAAGTAAAATAATTAATAAATAAAGTTATTATTTTTAAAAGCAATATGAGATATTTTTGTATGGTGCTATTATATGGAACACACATTTCTGTTGAATGGTTCATGTACGATTCTAAAGCGAAAATAAAATGTTGACTTCTCTGTGTTAATGCACTGTGTTTAAATTGTCCAGAGATGATTGTACAAGTTGCATCCTAAAGAAATGATTGAAAACATCTTTCTTTGAAAAGCTGAATCCACTGGGGCATCACCAGAACAAAAAATAAATGCTTTTTGTAACTTGTTTCATAAACTTTTTGAATTATGAAAATTCCATTTATTTACTGCTGAGAAAGTTGGTTGAACCAGGGAACAGTGAAATTACATGGAAACATCTCGAACCGAACATCAAAGGTTATAACCCGCTTTACCACCGCTCTTATCATAATCAACTGATAAACAATTTACAACTAATTATGACGACCCAATTACTTTGCGCATGCTCGCTATTGTGTAAACTACATGATCTAATACTTCCTGCATCGTGTTCTTATGGTGATCGACATTGTAATGTCACTGTACCCTGGTTGAACAATTCGTACTTGCTATCTTAATTTAAATAGCTTTATTACTTACTATATTTGCCATAATGAGTACTAGAAAAAAGGTAGAACTTTAGAGATTTTAAATTCCACATTTTTTATGGTGATCACTTTTAAATCAAAATAAATAGACACAAGCTAGAATGTATAAATGTATCGATCCAAGCTTTTGTGCACAGGTTATTCTTAATTTGAATAAATATATGCTTTTTGTTTCTGCTTTTCTAATCTAGAATAAATTATTTTATAGTATTATTTTTGTTATTGCATTTATATATATATATATGTATTTATATTTATTTTTTTGTTTAGTACCTGATGAGGAAATGGGATGTCATGATAAATCAGTAGAAGGCCTGAATCACCTACCTGGGATCGTTGCGTGCCATGGTGCGTGGAAAGGACACGTAAAACATGGTAAAGTGCTGTGTGCACAAGGATGGAGTGTCTGTAACCATAACGACCAAAAGTATTTGAATCTTATTTCATGGGAAGATGCAAACAGTATGAATGGATGCTATGCATATAATGCAGCGAATAATTTTGGAAGGTGTCGCAAGTAAGTAATGTCATTGGTTTTTGTTTTTTTTTAAATTTTTAACATTACCACACCAAATGTAGGATGGAAATACATTCTAACCAGTAGATTTTCTCGGCGCCACATCTTTGGAATTTTCATCCCAAGAGCATATCTGACATTTGCATTCTATTAGTGTTTTCAAAAATATCTTTCACTCCGTTGCCAAATTTTTAATAATAACTTACATAATTTATAAATTTTCGGTTTTCAGTCTTTAATGAATTATTTTTGTACTTTTTCCTCCTATTTTCACTCATTGTATGTTACGCTTAAAAACAAACAATATTAAATCTAATATGTGAGTTTAATGGGCTGGTGATCTCTGATTGAATTACCAATTAACAGTGCAATAGTTTTCTTATCTGGAGTCCATGGTTGATTGTTATCTTAAAACATTTTCAGTACATTGATGCTTCTGCATCTTAACATTGCTTTTTTTTTTTGGGTATTGGTTTTGGCTATTATTATTGTTGTGACGAAAGTGCTGGTGATGGTGGCTTTAGAGTTGCAAGGGGTTGAACCAAATACCTTCAAAATTGAAGGGCCAGCACTATAACCACTAAGCTACATCATTTGTTAATTGATAAAATAGAATACAGGAAACTCGGTTTAGTACAGGGATCCCAGTTGATCATTACGTTTTACACAGCGTACATTTTAACATAATTCATTCTATTATCGACGCATCGCATGTGTCTGCATTGAAACGCCACCACCGTAATATTGTTAGCTGTAATATTGGCTCTGCTCCACGAAAAGTCTAGGCCCTTTTCTAACTAAGGTGCTCTATTGCATTATCCTACAGGACTCAATGTGGCAAAAAAAACATCGTTATCGTGGGAAATCATGTAATGGATTTTGGTCTCAAATCGTATCTTCATGAAAATGAAAGTGAATCATATTTTTGTACACATAAGATACAATTCAACAGCTGTATTTTACTACCTATTATTTCTATTGATGTAAATTAGTATTGTTTGACAATATACCTGTATATATATATATATATATATATATATATATATATATATATAG
>NW_022756705.1:912068-916054 GCF_011630105.1 Anneissia japonica
TGTATATGTATATATATATATATATATATTATATATAATTATATATATATATTATATATATATATAATTATATAGAATGCCCAGAGAGAGACCGGCTGTAATCTTGACAAAACTCCTTATTCTCAATACAATTTACAGACTTAAACAACAATTTCAATTTGTTTAGCAATTAAAGAATTATGTTTATTAAATCCTTTTTAAGCACACAGAAAATATATTTAGGTAAGTTAAATAGATTTGCAAACAGTTTTGAATTTATTTCAATTTTTTTTTTATTAGAGCCTCTATTCAAAAGGCCTTATTAATTTAAATATACACCCATCAGCTTCAACGGTTGTAGTCATCAACAGTTAGTATCAGGCTGGTACGTAGAGTCCCTGTCCTATTTTTGATGAGTCACTCCCATTTCCAATATGATCACAATGTTTAATAAATTTTGTATGCTAGATACTACACTAAGAAACGAAATATTATATTTGCATGGCCATCTTAAACACAATCTCTGGGGAATCCCCTGTAGCATGACAATGTAGTAAATGGATAATAAGAAGTATTTTATCAGCGGTGAACAGTTTCCATGGAATGTCTGAAGTGACATGGAATATTAGCTGGTAAATACAAGTAATTTGGGAATAAGCTTTTTGACTCATAGTAAGTGCTTCCCAGTGGAATAGAGTGAAATTGCACAGAGGGAAGAATCTGCTACCAGTAGAGTTGGCTGTGTGACATATGTGCTGCATGCTCTTGTCTAAAGTGATTTCCCTACATTTTTTAACATGATGCATAAGATGTATAGTGATTTTGACATCTTTTGACAATATTTGCCTTTTATACTTTTGTCTAAGATGACATTCATACCCTTACAACACAATACATATAATAATAATAATAATAATAATAATAATATTTACAAACCGCACAAATCCACTGCAGTAGTGCTCAAGGCCCTACAGGAGGAAGGAAGCATATTGGAGGCATATTGGAATGGGTAGGCCTATGAATGTCATGTTTTTACAGCACTTGCGTTTCATACTTTTGTCTTGCCTGATATTCATACCCCTTCTTCCAGCATGATGCACTTATTACACACAATAATAGACCCACCGATAGTCTGATATTTGACTTCATTAGTGTTCTGTATGTCTTGTCTAAAGTAATTTTATTAGACCCAACATAAAAAAGGCCCTGTGCATAGATAGAACATTGACAATCAGGATTCAAACACAACACAGACCTGTCTTGATGATATCCAGTTGATGGCTTATAAACTCCACTAATTAGTAATCTTCTCCAGTGTAGCAGATAGCAAAATTGGAACGTAGAAACACACGAGTCACTGTTATGTGGTGAATATACACTCTGAATTCTGAAAATGCGGGCATGGATGTTGACAACCGTACTGTTAATTCTGAGCAAATCTTTCAGTAAATAAAGTATCCCAATATTTCATAAATGCATTTCCTCCTGCAAAGTTCCGTCCTTATTCCCCCACCTATCTATTAAAGAGGATCTATAGTAAATGTATTTTATTTATATATAAATATCATTAATTTAAGATAAGATATCAGTATCCAACCACAATTAGACGTAAAGTTCATATGTATAGAAAATTGCTTCGACAGCAAGTTAAACTGTCTACATTGAAAATCCCTTGACTTCAATACTGTGGATCCAGTAAGCCCCAGGGCTCTTCAGCTTTTGGATGACATTCAACATGGCACATCAGATGAGACGGGACAGCAATAGGCAGTCGCTCCAAACCACTGTCTAGGCTTAGGCGCAGCAGGAGATTTCATACGTGAGACAACATGTCATGAATTTATTTCTGAAGTGTAAGATATGGAAGGGGAATTTGGGGGTAAAAGTGGAATGCGGGGGTAAAGTGTCATGTCAAAAACATTGAGTGTTTCAAATATTATTTAGACAAGTAAGGAGAAAAAGCTTGATGTAAATTTTACATTAATATATGGTTCTGAATTGGTTTATTTGATTGGAAATTAGACTATAATATTTAAATTTATACAAGATAAAAAATTGTAAATGTATGCTTTACCAATATATGGTTTTTGTCACAAGTTAATACTAATTTTCAGCCTGTAGTAATTATTCAATGCTTTCTCCTGAGATCTCTATCTTGAGCGGTTGTGATGCAATAATAATAACTTTATTTGCAAAACAGCGTCACATGTTGTTGCGGGCATTCATGGAAGTAACATACATACTTTAATTAACAGTATAAAATGAGACATTTAATACAATAAAATACATTACAAAATGTATGCATTGTCTAACCTGTTTATAGCTAATCTAAAAAACTCTTTTGTATAAATTTTACCAAGTTGGTAGGGAAGACAAAAGATTCATCCATAAAATTTGGTAGACATTTTCTGTTATGTGATTCCACCCCATAACAAGACCCTTGGGGTCAAGCATGGACTGTTCACGTCACGGCCTTGTTTTTACCAATTCTTTCACCACTATACACAACAATCGTAATGTCAAGTTTTTAGACCTAAATCAACATGGCTCCACAGAGTATCAACATGGCTCCACAGATTATGAATTCGTGAATAGACTGGATAAAAAGAAGACGACAAGACGCTTTCGCGTTTGCATCATACAGAATTTTTAGCAACATAGATGAAAGTCATGTTTTTTATCTTGTAGTGTCACTTTATTTTGCTGGACCATCGGTGTAATTTGTTTTCTCTTTAAGTAGATCAGATCCAAGAGCATCGGGACGAAAACATTCAGCAAAAAGATTAATTTTGTGTTAGGTGTTTTGATGTTTTATAATCTCAATAATTCTGAAGAAAAGTTATCATCATTGTTGGAAATAAACTAAGAAGTGGTCACTAAATCATGAATGACATGATTCAATGTTAACTTTGTTCTTATGTTTTCATCAGACTTCCATGAAGATGATTCATAATTATATTAGGAACATTACTTTGGAGGGTGATGTAATGCATGCCTAGATATCAAATTAAATTAGTGTTAATCAGGAATGGACATGAGCTGATGATTGAAAGAGTTGATCGTCATGTAGTATTTCTCATGTTTTTCTTGAAGTTAACGGAAGCTTTTATTCGTTAACTGAAATTTAAGTATGCTGAGTATAGTTAGTCACACTGAGAATTTTTTTTTTTTTTATAAATTTGTATTCATTTATTTAGGAATTGGGCAACAACTGTAATAGCAGACTTAATTATTGTCTTAAAGACAAAAAAAACCTGAAAATTTAAGGTTTGCTGCATCCATTTTCGCAAAAACTTTCTTCCACTAAACCAAAATACTTGTATGGAATAAAATTGATTATTTTTATTCCCATCAATAATATTGATATTATATATATTTGAAAACAGATTATTTCAATTATTTGATGTTATTTTCAAGCTTTAAATAATATTTTATCTGTGTTTAAACCATTTTACCATTCAAAATGCATGGTGTAAGTAATAGTTGGATATAAACCTGAGAGTGCTAATAAACGTTATCTTTAGATGTCACTATGCTTGGGCAAAATTACAAAATTCCATTGGCCTATATAAGTGATAAATCCTTATATTATTTTGCTGAAGAACTTGGTTCATTATTTTTTTCTTCATGACACCCCAGTTATTTCCATTCCTACTTGGATTACGACAGAGGATTTCAGGTGATTTGCAGATTAAATTTGCATCCGTAGGAGTTTACATCTACTTGCTAACTGTCTAATAAGTCTCCTTATATTAATTAAATTATGACTGTTTGCATCCTTAGTTTATGCTATATTTATATAGAATAATTAATATACAGTACCCCCCCCCCCCCGCTTTGCCACTAAATTTTAAAATTTCAAGGCATATATTGAAATTAGCACTCTCACTTATCTATTCTGAATATGTTGTGCCCCCCCCCCCGTTTGAAAAATTCTGGATCCGTCCCTGCATATACTCATGATATGCCTATATATGGTCATGATGTGCCTATATATGGTCATGATG
>NW_022756705.1:916415-926849 GCF_011630105.1 Anneissia japonica
CAAGGTTTTAATGCTTTTATGTACAGTAATGGATATTTATTATTTGGGTTACAGTCAACTTAAACTAGAACAACCTGATCACAGGCACAAAATAGAGTTAAAATAATTGTACAGACTCCCAAGGCTACTGAAAATTACACTGAAATCTTTTTTGATCCACAATGAAAATTTGTAAATGAAATTTTGTGTAAGTGTTGAATGATTTGCAAAAAAAAATGTACAAACAAAAAGTTTATTTTTGTGTCCACATAGCTTGTAATCTTTTGACCCCGGTGTAATATTCACTCAACGGAGATTTATACAGGGAAACATTTTGAGCGCTTATACCTATTTTCTCTCCATTTGTGTCGCTATAATTACGTTGTTAGACACTGAGTCACGTAGTAGACAATGTTGGATACAATATTAATGCTATTTAAGGCGGGAAATTAGAATGAATTTGTCTTATTGTCTGCGTAATGTAATTAGGGAGAGTAGTGTATAGGATTATTATAGAACATTGTATTAGTGTTAGAGTAGCAGTTAATTGAAAGTTGTTCTCTTATTCCACACGTTCTTTCATAACTTGCGCTATGAATATGTATACGTTTAAGCTTTTTGTTATTGTTAGCTGTGCTTACTCTTATTACTTTAGACGGATCCATTGACTGTTACCGTGTTTGCATTCTGCATATGTCCGACACAAACTCGTGGGACTTTTAATCTTGACTCGGGTGATATACCTCGCATTACCTCGTCAGGTTGTCTTGTAGAGGGAGGTTATACTCCTAAAGGGACTAGTGCTTAACCCAGTAGACAAGCTTAAGCTTCCATGACATTGCAAAAGGTTGGGAAATAGCTTCTTTATCTAGAATTTCAGGTTGCAAAGAATCAGAACTTCAGGTCATACAACTTTACACAAATAAAGTAATAAATACATCACTTACATAATTTGACTTTTATGGGAAAGAAATATAGGTTTCTCTCTTGTTAAAGCCCCCTCTAATGAAAGACACCTCGCTAATATCGGCATTTTTTTTGTTGATTTTCGTCATTTTTTTCAAAAAAAAGAGAGGGGCAGCTAGAAAATCAGGGGCAGGCGGTGACGCTTAACAAGTAAATTTTTTTATTTGGCCTTACGTTAAAAATCATCAGGTCCTTTCTGCAGCCCCAAGTGAATGCCTATCTTTTTTTTTCAATAATATTTCTGTTCAATTAAAGACCAAAGCTGCTAAAGACTATGAAAACCCTGGTACCAAAAGTGGCCTTTATTTGGAGGGAGACCTGTAAATTTTTATTTTTTTAATTTTTTAAAAATTTTTTTCTAGACTTCATTTTAAATTTTAATATTTTTATTACGTATAATTTAAAAATATACATACACTAACCCATCTTTAATGTGATTGGTTAATTACTGATTCTTTTATTTGATCTTGATTGGTTGACTGTCTTAATTCATGTCTTAAAAATGTAATGAATCATTGTATGACTGAACCCAACTAATGGATTAGAAAAAAGTAATGTCAATTTGATGCCAAATTTCACATTATCTCTATAAAGGCATAGTAGTATCCATGTATTCTTTGTAATAATAGAAATAGAGTTTTGACCTTCCTGACGTGATATCGTACTGAATGCTCAGTACATTCCCAAGTAAATTTAAAAAAAAAAATTGCAAGTGATTCAGGTAGTAATCGAAACATACAAGCTCCAGATAACTAGTCTGGTGTCATAACCATTAGGCCACCGATCTTGCATTTTGTGGCTAGTGTCTGAATCTGGTCCCCAAGTAGCAGCCAGTACTGCAAATGCTATTTCGATGATGTTTTGCGTTAGCAAGTAAGTTTGAATAGGAATGATGTTTTTGCTCTATCTGACGTGTTATCGTACCAGTACTGAACTCTCATTACATTCCCAAATACTTATTGATAATGTTTTAAAATTAGCACATGTGAAGTTTCTTTTTTTCTTCTGTTTTCTGTGGTATTTTTCAACTGATTTATGACTCAGCATTGATACGTGGTTGGACATGTACACACTAATTAGCGGTTTAATGAGTGAGAAATGTCAATGTAGCCCAGGCTGAACAAAGTTATTTCAAGCTGATTAATTTCATACAAGTTTCTGCCAACACTTCAAGTGAAATGATTAAGTATTCCGGTTTTCTGAAAACTCAATTCCTGCAACAGTTTTTTAGCTAAAAGTGGGAAAAATAACTTCCACTTTCTAGTGACTTAGTTTGTAAATAGGAAATTGTTGGGCGTTTGACTGTGTGGTATTCTCTGAATGATTTGTTTACATTTAAATGTTATTATTGTTTGTATTGTTTATTGTTTGTATTATCTTAAATTTGTATTATATTTTTGGATAATTTGGAATTGGAATTTTTTGACATGTGCAACAAAATTTTTTATTATTTCATACCTATCAAACATGTACACCAATTCCCACTCTGTTACCCTATATGTCACTTAAATTACAATATGTCACTTTAAATGACCAATGACATTTCTTTTATGAAGGATTCCCTCTGTATTAATAATACAAAAAAGAAATTCAATTCCAAAGTATAATGTGATAAAAAATTCACAAACTTATGTGAAGAATCTCTGAATGGCAGGTGGAATTCTGAAATAGGAAAGTTTTTTGAGAATTTATATTGGGGTGGGGGGAGGAGAGGGGCAGTGGAGGGTTAAGTTCAGCAAGAGGTTGCATGTGTATCAGCGTTTGTAGCTACCATCTATATTTACCTTGTATGTTCTTTGTTCATTCTGTTTATATTCTAAAATACAGTAAGATATTACAATCATAATCTTTAATAGCTTGATTAAATGGTGATTGAACGGTTGTTCTTTTGGGAGCTCATGCACCGCATGACTAAGTAACTCCGTCTACCTCTCTTGATTAGGATCTTGAGCTTGTACCCACGGGAAAACCTTGATTTTCCTATGGGATTTTGTTGTGTTTGAACATGGATAAAGGAGATGTAAAATTTGTCTACATCACTCAATTTTCTGAGTGGTTTTTTTTTATTGGAATTTCTGACACACACACTGTATATTGACTGATCGATTGACTATTCAGATTCGAATTCAAGAATAACAATCTTCTGTTATAAAAGAAAGAGAAAAAAAGACACTTCAATATTCAATTACTGTACCATATCAACTAGGCCTATAAGCTTTTTTGGGGGGTGGAAATATATTAGTGCTTATTGGAGCAAAAGACACTTTAGAACGTTTTTACACATATTTTCAATAAATATATTTTTATTTTTACTTTGTGTTAAAATTATTTCTTAACTATACCTATATTTGTATTATTTTATTTATTTTGAAATCCAACCAACAGCAAATAAAAGTTGGAATACAAAAATGAAGAATTTTACTATGTAGGTATTTGATATTCACTATATAGAAAAATATCAGAACAATATACCTTTAATTTTTTTATTTTCTTTCAGGTGTTCAGGAAAAAATCATGAAGATAATATGGGTGGTATTGGTAGGCATTGCTCACAACGAAGGCCGAACAAGTCATCGTGTTTAGCAGGCGGTAGAATTGATGTATTCTATGGGCATAAGAAACGTGGTGGTCCAAGTTGTTCGTATAAGCCAGGCCTTGTATCTGGTGTGTTGTGCTGCAAGATAGAAAAAGCTAAAGAAGGTAGGTTTACTGTTACATACATAGATATACAAGTCTCCCTGTAATAAAGACCCCTCCAATTAGGACCTCCTTTCTGCAGGCCAATGTGAATGTCTATTTTAGCTGCTAAAGACCAGGAAAACCCTTGTCCTACAAGTGGTCTTTCAATGGTTGGAGGAAGGCCTGTATTTTTATTCATGAATTTAATTTTTATTTCTTGCTCGAACGGTCGACCACCCGCTGAGTGCTCAGCGCGATTACCCAGTGAAATAAACGGAATATGGTTGGCGTTTTTTGCTCGAACGGGCCCGTAGATATACAAGTCTCCCTGTAAGTAAAGACCCCTCCAATTAAGACCTCCTTTCTGCAGGCCAATGTGAATGTCTATTTTAGCTGCTAAAGACCAGAAAAACCCTTGTCCTACAAGTGGTCGTTCAATGGTTGGAGGAAGGCCTGTATTTTTATTCATGAATTTAATTTTTATTTTATTCATTTAGGTACGTAGGCCAAGGATCACCAATAGGAAACATTAAAAAACAAACAGATTTCTTTGATAGTAATAATAAATTATAATATACCAGTAAAAGTACATTTATATAGTGGATAATGCCAATAACTTTCTGCACTTCATGAAAAGTTAATTACAATAGTATATTATTATTAAAAATATTAAATTAATTACATCAAACTAGCATAACAAAAATACAGAATCAAATGCTGGCGTGTAAAGGAATTTTATGATTAGAGTGGCCTAAAATTACACATTTGGTTAGTCTGTTCATCGGATTATACCATGATTAATAACTTGAAAATTTTGGAAATCAAATTTTAATTTTGCCTTTAGGATTTCACTCTGGTTGTGGACTACATTGTTTAAATTGTTTATCAGTTTTAACTTGTAATCTCTTTGTCCATTCACACTGCCTTGAGGCTTAGTGGATGTGTAGCATTGCAATTTTTTATTAATTCTAATTATTTTGTTCGCAATTCAACGGAAGCTTTACTCTTTCTACGATTAATCTCCGGGTCTAGACTGAAATTGCATGTAAAACGTCATCATTTCTCTTAACGTTGATCATCTCAGTTGTTTAGTGCTTAATTTGAATTTCAGTGATTGTGAATTAATAGAGATTATTTTATTGTTTAGGGCAAGGCCATATTTGATAGGCGAGGTCCCTTGAGACTGGTTCAGTGCTCAGATGTGATAAAATAACCTAATTAGTTATGTGTAATCTTTTTTGCAGAACATCGCAGGAAACTATTTGGTGTGAATCGTTTAATAATAACCTATCAAATCCATGTTGGTCATTAATTACATTACCTTATTAATCCTTCGCTTCATCCCTATGGTGTTGTCCTCGTATTTCCTCTTCCTCATGTAGGCCTATATCGCTGCATATCCATATCCTATTTTCAAATTTTATTGCTCCAAAACTCATTAGCAAATCCTCACTCTTTTAGTTACAAAATATCCCCATCATTTCATTTCAGGCTTTTCATTCTGTCGGTGTGTTCCAGTTGGGAATTCAGACATAAGTAGATTTAGAAACTATCTATTCTTCCTTTTTGCCCACAGTTTATCGAGACATCCTTCCTTTTCGGTGGCATTCAAGGAATCTCATCTGTCTTTAATTGGTTTTGTTTTTAATAGTTTTAATTTTTTATAAACCATATAATTCAGAAGAAAAATCATCAATTTCCTTGAAAAGGGAAGAGATCCTTTCGCAGAGCGATTTAATTCCATTTCATTTTATAAAAAAAAAGCCTTATGCATGCTTCAGTAAAACTTGAAAGACAAGGAAATAAATCATTTAAAAAAAAACATTACGGGCTAAATCTGAAGTCCACATCATGCTCTGAAATTACTTTCTAAGTCCATTATTTCCTTTCAAAAATCTAAATTTGCACCAAACCTTCAGAATGAGACACATGTTTTTAAGAGATAAATAGAACTACTCTGAAATGTGATTTGTTATTTTCCTCTCTGTTTTCAAAGAGGTGATCAGGTAGGTACATATTGTCTAATGGTATTTACGGTTCTTTTCCGACATGTTTCTGTGCTAATGGTTATCTGTCAGTATCCCATGCGAGCTGAAAACTCTTAAGACTGGAGTGCTCTACTTGCCGCAGGGGCGTTCACAATCTCTGTTTATTTATTTATTTATATATTTATTTATTTATTTGCAGATAAATATTGACAGATATCCTATTGATATCAATTGACTTTTTGTATAACATTTTATTCCTGTTTACAGTAACTACTTTTGTAATGCTAGTAATCTTTACCATGGAAGAATACAATAATACTAATTTGAATATGTGGAACATTTAGTTACATCAATTATGCATAAGTTTTCTTGCAACTTCCTTCTCCTTTTGTTTAAATTTACACTCTTTCTGCAATATGGTGTATCAGTTGATTCTCTAAAGGTACATTACTTAAGTATGTCGTAAAATTTGAATTTTTTTTTTTTTTTATCCTCATTTTATAGTATAGTAGGTCTATTTTTTATTTATTTCTTGCAAAATTGTAGATGACGCAACAGAACACCTGGCCCATACTTATAATTGTTTTATCAAGTAGGCAAGAACTGAAGGTTGAACATCAGAACCAATATGTTGTTCCAAATTTAGAATATCACCAAAGATACTAGAAACACAAGATATAACTCTCCACATTTGGAAATACAAAAAATGGGGCGCCGTGTACATCGGGATATAAAAAACATCTTAGTGATAGAGTTCTCATCATTAGCGGAAAGAGAAGGGCACCTTGTATGTGTAAAAGATATGACGTGTATCCGTTTCACTTTGGCTATGCGAGAGTTCTATCTTGAGTTTCTAGTATCTTTGATATCACCTTTTGATGGTTCTTCAGAAAGGTCTGTTTTTGGCAGTGTGTTTTAGGCAGACAAACCAGTGAATTATTCACATGTAGCTCACTCATAGACTCGCACTTGCAAAGTTAAGTTGGATAGGAAGAGACTACTTCCAAATGCAGACAGATTTTAAAATGTAAGCAAAAAAAAAAGGTAAGGGCAATTATTGGTGGTTACTCAGCAAAAATGTCAAGATTTTTTCTCTTTCTGTTGATGACTTTTACCACAAACCCCTGTGAAACCATTGTTGGGTGATGCGTTCTTTCACAACAACCATTGTAAAATGTGAAAAGTGCTTTTTTTTTTTTGTTAATATTTGGATAAAGCTTTAATTTATATGATAGATTTTTATAGGCCTATGAATCAATTTGTACAAACTGAAAATTCAAAGAAAATTTTCAATATTTTGGTACAATACAATTTGGTGTGTTGATAAAATTGAATACAAGACTTTTTAAAAACTTGTTGACAAATTCAATTATATTTTGCAATTCATGAATTACATTATTCTTTTTTGTGATGGTCAGTTTTAATAAATAGAAGAAACTAAGCATGAAATAACAAATTTATAGTATTTTCCTAAATTAGATAGACAGGTCTTTATCAATTCTAAATTACAACTAACAGCATACCATTGTCATCCTTCCCCTTTCAAGAAATATTATTGGCGACAAAAAGTTTCAATTGATTTAAGTTTTCATGTAGTTTTGCAAGTTTTCGTGAGTCAGTTTCTGATTAATCACGAAACCACTGAGTAATAGTGATAAATACAATGACATTGGGCTTTTGCCTTCACCGTTGTTCATAAGTGTACAAATACTGATTACGATATAAAATCTAAACAACGTTTTTCAATTTAAATCATTCAGTCAGCTTACGTAGGCGTTTGGAATGCAAATTAATATGCCATTTGAATGTTCGTTGACTATCGTCTAAATAATCCAAGGCAAAGCCATGAGGATGCACTTGGCTTGGGGTGCTAGTTCTGAACTAAAGAATTGAACTTATGCAGAACATATGATACAGAAGCTTTGTGCATCTGTTATCGAGTTTGATTCAATGATTGTGAAAATCTGTGTATGCGTGGTTGCGAATGAATCAGGAGAGTTCAATAGGTTGAAATCTTGCGAATTTTCCCCGTAGGAAAATGGTACATGTCCTTTTTAGACTACTGCTCTTTAATTTTGTAATATTTATTATTTTTAAAAGGCGATAAATAACATTTTGAGGTACCGATAGGTGTGTGGGGATTCTTTTTCTGTGTCTTGCACTGTTGCAAAAACCTGTTTATACATTCACTGTCTTTGTCGCCTCTTTTTTACAACTTGCACAACATCTAGAAAATATGGAAGTTTGTATCTAAGCTTGGCAAATTCCTACTATAGATTATAATTATGACAGTGTGTGAGGGTGGCCATGTTTGTAAACAAAAATTTAAGACTTCATTTGCCATTTTCAACACGTTGCAGTTTTCTTCAAATACGTATACTCGCGCCATTAACTATAGTATTTCTTGAAATAATTCCATTTAATACTTTTGCAAGATTGATGAGAATAAAAGTGTTAACCTCAATAAAGCGTGCAACCTTGTATGTTGTCGTGAGTAATACAAATTCAATCGTTGAGCCATTTAACAGATGTCTCTTAAAACAGTCAGTGTCACTAAAGTATATGCCTGTTTCATGCTCAGGTCCTATTTCTTGACCCTTTGACCAATTACAATGTCCACTCTCAGGAAATGTTCGTATCTGTGAAGTTCTTGGAAAAACAAAAAGAATTAGAAACGGTGCACGATTGCTGATTTTTGCAGCATTGTGTAATAATGAGCAAATGCTACCACATTCCAAATCACATTTTGAATCACACTCCCAATCTTATTCTTAATCACATTCTAAATCGGATGACATTGTCAATCATGATCACATTCATAATCATAATTTCACACTTTCAATTAAAATCAGTCACATTCTCAATTTCAATAGTAGCTCAGTCGCAATAATTTAAATAACAACACAAAACATAGTCCCTTATTGAATTATACCCACATTTAAAAAAGTTACTAAAATCATAAGGTTGGCTGCCTACTGCCACCCCAGACCTTGCCCATACATGGGTCATGTAGTTCTCAACCTACCAATTAACCCTACATCTAAGAACTATCACCCTAATTGAAGTATAAATGTGAATCAATAACCATATTTACCAATAAATCAGTAAAAAATCTACGAATCAATAAATCAAATCTACGAACAATTCACACGACATCTGCACTACAATGGTTCCACTAGCCTTATGTGTGGTGATTAGTGCGCCCTCTCATGGTAACCCTGAAGTTGCTATACTGCCGATGGTAGAACCACAGATACTAACCACATAATATGTGGACTAAACCAGTGCACTGAATGTAGAGTGACAATATGGATGGAAGCTTTTGAGTAGTCCTGGGCAGTGTAATGATATTCAGTGCCTCTAAACAGTCTAGTCTTGTTCTTTACCACATTGTTACAACTGCTAATTTCCAGACGACTTTAATTCAACCGCTTTTTTCTGCTTTGCCTCACAAAAATCCCCTTTAATTTATTGATCTGTAGGGAAAGTATATTATTATTATCACTGTCAAAAATACCCCCTTCTTATACTTCCCCCTGTCTTAGGGGAGGCAATGGTGAGGGGTCAGGTGCAGTACGTACAAATTTATCAGAAGGAACATCTGTTTGACAAAAAGCTCAACAATAATAGATTACGACAAGCATTGCTTAGAAAAAAAAATGCTCACCGTTTATAAGTGTTAGTTTTATTTTCGCTGAAGTGCTTGAGACCAGCAGCCATCGTATGTCAAATTTAACGATTCCAGACACACAAACATTGACTGATTCACTTAGTCGTTAAGTCAAGTACTGTATACGTATAATTTGTATATAGGTGCTATTTTAGGACGCAGATGATCATATTATTGACAACCAACTATATTTTAGTTTTAAAATCTAATATTAATTTCACGATAAGTTTATTAGTGTTGAATGATGATTAATATGTCAGTTGTGCCTCTATCATATAGGGCCAATCATGCTTATGATTTAGACGATAATAATTATAGCTAATTCAATTGAGTCTGCGCCCTGCAATAGAATTTGTAAAAACACCTTCTAAAATTCAACGCACCAAGCCTAGCGATACAAAAACGCTTTGCCGGCATACTACTATACTACGGTAAATTAAGTTAGATCAAAATATGCAATGAAAGTAGAGGCACAAACCTTGACTCCCTTTGATAGACTTATACACAATCGTAATACATTACTGATGTACAGGAATAAATCACTGTAGCTGCTTTTGTAAATGGAAGAGAAAAATGAAAACAGAAAAAAAAATCAACATTACAACATGTATGGTTTAGGAAAGCACATGGATGGGTTTCAGAAACTGAGATGGGTTTTAAAAAGCTGGTAGGTCTATAATAGGCTTCATCAGCTACTGTACATACATGGGATTTGTGCCCTGAATAATATTCAGTATACATAGTAAGAAGGCTAGGATTGAGGCCTTTCGTTGGCAAATGACAACAAGGTAGATTAACTCGGGCATATACTATATAAAACTTCAGTTTTCTAGTAATATTGATCAAACTGCAACAGAATGCATGCAAGGTTATCACCTATTAAAATCATACTTTACAATGTTCAGTGACGTGGATTGCGAACTAAAGATTTCCAACAACTATAGCAGATTAATGGTGGCTCACATTTAATAAGAACATTAACATGCAAGATAGCCACTTCACTAATACCTCTTTGCTATTAGCAACAGCACAACTGTTAACTCTGTCAAAAAGAACTTCTTGTCTTCCTGTCAAGCCATTTCATGATTCTAATTTTATTTTTTTATTTGATGATTCAAATGTTGCAACCAGGGCAGCCATTTTGGGTTGAAG
>NW_022756705.1:926920-935381 GCF_011630105.1 Anneissia japonica
GATGAGGTGATGAGGTGTTTCCTTCTCGTCTAGACTTTTGCAATCTACATAAAACTGCAGGATTTACAGGACTTGTGTAGGAGAGAATATCAAACCACAGAAATGTATTTACTAACATTTTCATTTCTAAAGTCCCATAGCATTAATGTAGATATGTAACTGGTAAATATCAATTCATATTAATGTAGATATATAACTGGTAAATATCAGTTTTCTATATACAGTATATAACGAAAAAGTGTTTTTCTGGTTTTGAGGCTAATGTTTATAACTTCAATTAAAATGAATAACGAACAATGAAAGCAATTGTGGCTTGTAAGTGTAGATAGGCAGCAAGAGTATGTTTACTACAAAGGCTAGCTAGATTACAGTATGTTGCTTTCTATGAAAAGGTTGAATAGACAATTTAGAAAGCTTTACATACATTAGAGTGTGGATAGGCAGTATAGATATCATTAATGAGTATCGTGACATTAAACCACTAACAAAATATTGTAATTAAATTGTACTGTAGGTTCGGTTGAAAGTTATTTATAGCATGTGAAATTACTCAAGTAAATAAGTTCTATTAGTAAGCTCAGTATTGTGAGGTTGCCGTGACTTTTCATCAGTGACCAAGAATCAATTTTTATATAAACGGTAGTGTAGTCATACACTATGAATTACAGTTCCTTATCAACTGCTAATCATAAGGTACACACATGACACAAATACCTCACATCAGAAACCCAGCAGAGCAATGATTCTGCAGGAATATCTGGAGAATTTGCGTGATTTAAGGATTTCCTGACTCTATACCTTTCTTCATTAGTCGATAATTGCACCTCAGAATGTATACCTCATATGACCTCAAGGAATTGGTTTGACAGTCACAAAACCGAAAAGGAATGACTAGCAAATTTTAAACCTTTGATCTTGCAAAAACTGCAAAGAATTTCTAAAGAAGTGGTTAAACAAAGATGTTATAACTACAAAGAAGTTCAGCAAAGTGGTTATTTAACAAAGATGTCAATTAGAATTCACACAGAACTGCAAAAAATGTCAGTAAAGTGGTTAAAAAATGTCAACATTAAATTCTCCAAAATTAATGATCTGAAAAAGATCATTTAAATGTAGTCAAACTAAATCGGGGGAAAATCAGCTCAAAGTTGTTAGTAAAAAATTTCAAATACAACTACAAAGGATTTCAAAGTGATCAACACAGTAATTTCAACACAAGAACAAAATGTTGTAGAAATTGTACATTTCACAAGACTGCCCAAAATGTCATCATAAAGAAGACTGCTAGGGGAGGACTTGTATGTGTTAAGAAATAATTAGAAAATACCTTTTTTATGACTCTCAAATATAACTGTTGAAAGTCTGCGGTTAGTCTGCGTTTATGTTATGTCATTTTACCTTTGTGAATTAAACAGGTCTGTTGTTGATAGATTGCAAAGCCTGTGTGTTAATATGTCCCTTAGCTGTAAACCCCAATCACAACAAAAACACTTGTGGCCTACTTCACAAAGTACATGCATGATATTGTAGAGTTTGTTTCCATATCATGGATGTGGGCTTCCCTCTCCCCCCCCCCCCCCTCCACTCCATAGCAGTAAATTAGTTCTATTGAGTGGGTTAAAATACTAAAAATAAACATTAAGTTTTCATTGAGTAGGGATTTAATTCCACATTCTCAGTTGATTGTGTGGTTATATTACTGTATTGTAAATGAAATCTTATTTTGTTCTTGCAGAAAAACCAACCTGTTCACCTGGCTGTGAGAATGGTGGAGAATGCATGGAAGGCAATCGGTGCAAATGTACTGAGGGTTTCAAAGGAGCTCGTTGTCAACTATGTAAGTATACATTGGAGTAACGGCATATTTCATAAATACTTTATTTCGTATTTTACCACCATTATTCATAGGTATTCATACAAAGAAAACATTGGAAATAATGTAATTATTACCTAAACATTTACCTTTTATCGTCTTCATTTTCTCCATTTTTACCACTTCAAGCTTCAGTTCTTGCAACATTAAATAATTTTAAGTCACATAATTGCTTAAGTAACAATTTCTTTATTATTAATACTTTTGTTTTCTTAGCAACTTGTAAAAGACCTTGCGAAAATGGTGGTAGATGTGATGGTGGTAAATGTATGTGTCCGGCAAACACACGAGGGCGCTTTTGTCAACGTAGTAAGTATAAATTTTCATCAAATCATTAGCCAAATTAAAATAATCAGTAATCATATGAAATTTGCAATCGAAAGTTATACTTTCAAAACATACTTAGTACTGGAGGTGTGGTGGTAGAATGGTCGCTTAATCGTTTAGGCGATGGTGCGTAGTAAGGGCATCAACAAATTATTGGATCAATAAATTTTTCTCTGATGTTTGTTTCTAGTGGATGGGGTTTCTACATACTAAAATTATTTGTTTTGATTAAACATGTTATAGTATAATTACGTGTAATTATAAAATACATATAAGACTTTAAAGGCATCACCATCATAGCCTCATATCTCAGCTCATATAGCAACTAATAGTCTAAGGTCTATGTTTTTATCAAAGACATTATTGAAAAACAAGAAATATGTAAAGTAACATATTTATGTATAATAAGAGGAATTTATATTTGTCCAAGATAAATTATTTAATTACTAATTCATAATTAGCTAGTTTTCCTCCTAAAGGTATGTCCTGTTTAATGAATTATACTTACAAAAACAAAGGAATAACATTGGAAATGTGGTTTATCATGTTGATGAGTATTATGGACTTAGTCCAAAGTTGCAAATGAACTATAGAGGGCAGCATTTAATAAAGTGTTTCATTTTCTACATCCAGTTACAGAACCAAGACATTCTAAAAAGCAGAAGAACAAGAAGAAAACCCATTGATCACCCAACAAACATTTCATAAACAACTATGAACGGGTTGCAGGCATTTTGCTGAAACTTAATTAAAAGTATTAAGTGTAAAATATTTGTACAGTTTGAGAAATATAAATGAACGATTTATAATGAAAAAAAAATGTGATGGAAAAAAGCGGGAAATGGAAGAATTATGGAAAACCTGGGATTTGGAAAGCAATGAAAAAAACTGCAGTATGGAAGTTTAATTTGGGCTGTGATTGTTTGACAATTCAACAAATTATTGATATATAACATTGGGTGTATTTTCATGGTAATTTATTCTACATTTGGAGGGAAAAGTGTTTTTCTTTAACGCAAAGTACTGTGGCAATTAGAAACAGTGCCTTAGCTTAGTGTGGAAAAAAAGGATAATAGGGAAGAAGACTGCATTCAAGAATCATTGATGCTACAGGTTTACCCCTGTTTTTTGTGTTTGGAATTCTTTCCTAACTAATCTACTCTTGGAGCCACCAAAATATATGGGCTAATAAAATGAAAATAAAAAGAGATGTAATGTACACTCAGTCTTGAAACATGTCACAGGTCAAAAGTTAAGTGACGATAATGACTGTAGTGAACAACTGCAGTACCTCTGCAAAATTGAAAAATGAAATGTTCCTTGTTAGACATAGGATTCGCATTTAGCAGTTGCAGTATTCTTTACACAAGAAAAATTGAGCTGACTGACTGCTTATAAAATTTGTACTATAAAAATTACTTTCTATTATATAAAAATAAGAAAACTAATTATGCTCAATAAATGTGACTTCCCTTTTCACTTAAAAATATCCACTGATATAATTTATCAGATTAATTCAATTTTTTATTCACTTAAAATTTGGAGAGCAAAAAGCAATATTGAATTAAATCTACATAAAAAAGTTATACAGAAAGGAGGATTGGCTGGAAGGCTAGGACATAAACCCATATAAAATATAAAACTAGTAAAAATATTTTTTTTTTGTCTGTGAAGAAATTATTTAAATGACAATCGAATATGTCCTTTTCGGTAAAATTTATTGAAAGTGACAAGTATAAATTTACTCACCTTCAATTCTGCAGTGTTATATCACCTTTTGTCCATGTTATGCAAACTGAAATAAGTGATGAAAAGGCTTAATTTCTTCAGGGAAACATAAAATTAATCTGATAAAAATTTTCATGAAATCTTATTTTCTTTAAAATTTATTTGATTCAAAATGACATGTATAATAAAATGTGCATGGCCTCTTGAATAGTGGTTTCAGTGCAATATAACCAAGAAAGTAAGAAATTTAATGATTTTTGTTGTTAGATTTTAATTAATTATGTTTATTCTTCATTTAATGAGATAATAATAATATTTAAATTGTTTGATTAGTTTTTTTAGGATGATTACCAAGAGTTTCTCTTTATGTCGGAGGAATGGTATGAATACCGTCAAATGTTGTGTTGTTTGAACATAGGATTGTAATTATTTCATAGCAATTATCTGGATTGTTGCAACTCAAAAACGAATGAATAGTTAATGATTGTTTATTATGACAATCAAAATTTTGCATTTATAAAATATTTATAGTATTGTTACTATAGATTCGACATAAAACATAAAAACATCAATTGGTGTTCTATGTTGAAAGTAGTCTACATAGGCCTATATTTTAAGTTACATTATGATGTCTTAAGAAAAGTAGATGCTTATATTTTGGTGTAACTTGAGGAAATAAACATAAACATTTACAAAACTATATGTAATAATCAAATAACTGTGGAAAAATATTGTCTCAGTAAGAAAGAACAGACTATGATGACTATAATAGTTATTTAATATATAGTCATGGACCTATTAATAGGTCTATGATATAGTGTACAGTATACATATATTGTGACAAATATGAAAAGTTGAATGCCGCCCTCTTGGTACAATTTAATCTCATCCAATGCTTGTTGGTTTTTTTCTTATTCGTGCTTAATAGTAAACCTAAATCGAGTAGTAAAAAGAAAGGATATCAAAGCAAATACTCTTTGACATAAATTTCCATAATTTGGTCTAATAATTCCGAGGGTGGGGGCTCATAAGAATCGTTTGTTTTATGTAAAAACAATGTTTTAATTTTTATTATAGGCTAAGTGGAAAACAGATGTTTTAGATTTTTATGTTCGATGACTTATTGCTAATCGACGAGCACCCGCGATAATTTATATGTTTTATGTGTATAAATACTGATTAAAATTACTATTTGAAATGTGTAAATAGCAACGAAAATCTCTGCGATATATTTTGTATTTATATATTAGTTTTGAGAAATTTCTCTCTTTCGCATCAACTGTTTTGATAATAAAATAGTTGCCTAAATCATCAATATCTATCTCAACAGTGTGTTTGTTTATTTGAATATGTACTTGGCGTTCATTGAGCATGTGCACTAGAAGTTGAATGATAATCGATTACTGTAGTTACATTATCGATATTGACGTCACAATGATTATGTCGCAGTCCCAACATAATAAGCAATGACAGTGATTGTGTTTTCTTGCCATGTTAATAATGAAACTGCTGCCCTCAACATTGAGCTTGCTTCCGATGAAAAAGTGACAGAACTACCGCAAAATGATTGGCATAGTCGCACGCACATAACTTGCCCGTGGAGTCCTCCATTGAATGAGACAAATGCTATGTGCGTGTTTCACGAACTGGAAAATCTGAACTACTGAAATATTTGAAGATTATGTCGATGTTTTGAGGGTAGAGGGGTGTTAGCTGGCAGAATACCGTGATACGAGGTGATTTTTAACTTAAAAGAGCGTAATTTTTTGGTCAGAGAATTTAAAGTGGGGACGCCTGGGGCGCAAGCTTTTGGGGACTGCAAGTCCCAAGCCCCTTCCTATAAATACGCCATTCTGACTACGTCGCGAATACAGACCTAATAATATAATACTATACCAAAGAGTATCTTAACTTTGTAAGTTCTGTTGTGTTCAAATTAAAATTTCAAGTCTAGGTTGGTCTGAGAGTGCAATTTCCCGACATCTAGAGGTAATACAAATGCTATCTTAATCAATGTGGGGCTGAGGTGGGTGTGGACACACAACAGCATGGCGTCATCCTCCCAAGCGAATGATAATGACGATGAAAATGTTTGTGATGTCCATAATTATCATGACATTCCGATGTCTTTGTATTAGCCTAGTTCTCTTACGCTTCCAAATACAACGTACTAAAATAACGGTTAGGCAAAATAACAAAATTAGTAGTTTCTCGTCCCCTCGCGCATCCATTGTCTCTGCCTCACCAATTTGTTTCCCCTCATTTCCTTTTTTTTTTTACGAAATGTACGAAAATCTGGCTAACTCGCATCGGTCGTTCGTGGTTGGGGATGCTGTACGTAGGCGGTATGAATCATGTCTAGTGCTTCTTTTATTTGCTTTCAATGTATCTGCTTCCAGTGAAAGTGAGAAAGTAGTAGTCGTTTTCCATCGACTATCTTTGATTTGCCATCTCGGATTTTTTTTTTTAATAGAAAAAAGTTCCCTAATTCTCCTTTTTACAAAATATTAGAACGAGAAACTACTTTTTTTACCTCGCCTTAAGTGTCTTTTGACTGGTACGGTAAGGCATTACGTGGATAACTATTCGTAACTTCAGAATGCAGTGCGCGATCAAAATCGCATGGTTTCGAAGTTTCATCCGTAATTGGACTATGCCGAATATCGGTTGTTGATGTAGAGTTTAGTGAATAGTAGGCTATTATATAGATAGGCCTGGATATTATTGATTTTATGAGGTTTTTTGTTCTATTTCATCGAATTTATAATGCTCTTTGATTCGGTCTCAATCTCACGTAAGTTTATGACGTGAGTTCATCACCAGCTTCGGTGATTATCAGCCTAATTGTGAACTAGGCCCCATTTTTCACAAAAATTGGATTCTTGTATTGGCTTCCACACTTGCATTTGACGGTTAATAAAGTAGGCAACGACGAAGCACACTGATGATATACGTGTGCGTAGTCGTTGATATCGTGTAGGCCTAAATCAAGTGTTATTCCCGGGACTATTATGCCTATACATTAATTGCTTTTGTACACTACTGAGTTATTATCATTTCCTTGATGATATAAACGTGTGTTTCATTTGTGTCTCCGCCAAGTAATTTCATCGTCTGATAGACAACGGATGTTCTGATGTATCTTTCATACACACTTTGCTTAACGGTTTATTCTTCAAGGCAATATTGCATATTACCCTTGACATTTATTGTATCTTTTGGCATGCGCGGCCTTGGAAGAATAAGTTGCTACACAAGTTTAATATTACATTTTGATGCAGACTTACAACAAGGCGTGTGTTTTCTGTGCAACACATGCGCCAAAGAATAACGTAAGTGATGTACGCGCCCGTCGGTTTTAAAAACCTGGAGAGGAAGGATGATCGAGTACCACTGTATGTTCGATAGTCCTAAAAATTAAATTTACGTGTTAACCAAAAACCTTTATGACGAATGCACGTCTCCGAAATCACAACCGCACCGCAACCCTACTTCCTCTACCCCTATCTAGTTGTATAGTTTCCCCGGCCGCCAATTCCCTCGAAACCGTGAGATTAAGATTTTTTGCTCGCACATTCAACTCCCTTTTGGGTGCTGGAGGATATTGTCGAATCTCGGAGTGATCGTTTAGCCTACTCATGTTGTTTGGTACGAATAATACCGACACCGCCTAACACCGAATGTTTTCTATCAAACACTGCATCATCAAAGCATTCCGCCTCTATTCATAATGTTTAACCTCCTTCAATATCACAAGTTTATCAGAAACTTGTTTTGCTAACTAACTCTTCTCTCTTTCTTTTCATCAGCTTTGTCATCCGTTGCCGATAGTTTGTTGTAGACTAACGACATTCGTTACTCTGCACACAACTTTTGTCTCTGGTACTGTTCGCCTTGACTTAACCACTCTATACTTCCCGTAAGAAAACAATGTTCATTGTCCAGCACCGTTTAAATTTACTCTTACTTTCTTGTAAACACGTCGGCTCGAGATGATCAGAGGACTTAACAGTAATGCGCATGAGCTGAGACACAGAACCTTATTAATTTTAAAATGGATTAGGCCAAGCTTGTTAAATGACAACCTGCCCTGGTCCCCGATATAGCGATGACGCCTGCGACCTTTTGCCGAAAAGGAATACAAGAGAATTCGCACTGACAAACAAAATTTGCGAGTGTGGACACAGCAGAGACGATGAACCACAGCGAAACTCAGGGCTTTCCTTAAGATCAATGCGTCGCTTGTTTACCTAACACATCTCCGGTTTACCCGATAGCTATTACAAACTTCTTGCATTTCCACATGAAATATTATTCATCTTAAATATACTTCTGTCTTTAGATCATCTTTACCGTATTCATAGTTCGCCAGGTGCTTACGTGTGCGTGACAACGTAGACCAAGTGCATATTTGTCTTTCAAAATAAAGCTATAGGCATACGTATTAGTCTTAAGAGGCCTATGTAGACGATAATGAATATTATATATATACATATATATACTGTATATACTATACTATATATACTGTATATA
>NW_022756705.1:935444-946629 GCF_011630105.1 Anneissia japonica
CTATAGAGGTCGTGCGGGTATTACGCTCGCCGAGACAGCGAGAGATTGGGGGTACGATTACCATCAGAGATCTCTTTTTTTCCATACAACTAACATGAAACTTTTGTTGAAGAACTACCGTATGTTAGATACGATTTATAACACCATGCTCCTATATATTTGAGCGCTGTATTATTATCTGTTTGATTAATACATTATTTGCGTTTGCAGTGCAGAAAAAAGTTGATATATATATATATATATTTATATATATATAATATATAGGCCTATATATATAGGGCCTAGTTGTATGAAAAAAATATATAATATACAGTAGGTCTAGGTATGTATACATATGTATACATAGATATATTTTGAAGTTCTGATAATATCAACGAATTTACTCATTTGCAAAAAAAAAATAAACTAAACCCGACCCCAGGTGTTTGATAATTTGGGTTGATCGGGCTTTGGCAACAGACAGTTTTGGGGCCTTGCGTTTGGAGCCTTGCGTTTGGGGCCTTGCTTAGGCCTACTGTGAAGCCACTAGTAATTATAATGCGATCATTTGCCCACTCAGTCCAACTGTTCTGATATCTTAGGCTTATGATAAATTTTATCAAGTGTTGATTATGATTCTTACTATTATTTTATGATTTAGCTAAATTGACTAATTATATACGAAATCAATCTGTTCATATGTTGACCCAGCACTTGACGCGGGCGCGTTGTCTGTCATGTGAACAGCCAACTAATGAGGGCGATAGGCTGTAGGAACAGCCGTTCACACGTCCGATATTTCCCACGATCGAAATGGCATAATATAATAAATTCAGGTTTGCAAGTGCGCTGCTATGATGAATGAATTAAATTCTCATGTTTTAACTGAGGCTGATTTTCTTTACTTATGTGAGCTCATTTGTGGTTTTTAATTTCAGTGAATTTCTATGTCTGCGTTTAAAGTTCTGCCCTTCACCTCCCAACAAATACCCGGCCAGGAGGCGGAGTAGCATAGAAATAGATGCCTAATCGACTTGACGCATTGGTATGAGTATCACCTACTTAACTACATTGATATTGCAATAATATGTAGTGTAGCCCATCCATCAAATCATTCTTTAAGTTGATATTTAGCTCATTTGATGAATGTGTGAAAGATTAAGACCACGGCACAGTGGTGATTGGTTGAAGATTTCTAAAAGGATTGAGGGTGAGGGTTCATGTTTGACCTCTTGTTTATGTCCTTAAGCAAAGCACTTTATAAACGTCCCTCTCCATTCAGACGTTTCCGTGGATCCAGGTACAATAGTCTCGAGGCACTGATTACCGAAGCTGCAAAATGCTCCAGGAGTTTGTAGGTCCGGTTAAAAATTGTCCCGGTAAAAATGACCCAAGTAGAAATTAGTTTTAAAATGTCGCCAATAAATAAGAATAAAAGACAAATTAGCAAATTAAATAAATTAATTTATTTAGGGTTTTTTGGCACTAGGGCTATTTTGATCTATTTGGCGCTCAGGGCCATTTTTACCGGAGCTCATTTTGCCAGACCATGTATACCGGGGTCTCTTTAAAGTCAGGCTCCGGAGGGAAAAATTGTTGATATTTTGTAGAACTGATTTTTCTAAGACAGAAAAATGTTGTTTGACGAAAAACTGGGGAACGGTGAATGAGATACAGATTTTTTTAATATTTAAAAACTGGGGGGAGGGGGGAAGGGTCGTAACTGCCCATTTTTACACCTTATTCCCCCAGTTTTTAAATATTTAAAAATCTGTATCTCATTCACCGTTCCCCAGTTTTTCGTCAAACAACTTTTCTCTGTCTGTCAGTTCTACAACATATCAACAAATTTTTTTCCTCCGGAGCCTGACTTTAAACTGATACCTCTTTACAAGGGCATTTTTACGTACATTTTGTTCGATTCAATAGACGGAGTAATAATGTGACGTGCATGTCTTAATAGTATGTGATTGTGGTCACACAGAAATATCTAATTGATTGATTGATTGACTTCTTCGCTTATAAATAAGTTACTGTTGTTGTCGATTGACTGCAAAAATCATGCGGTTAGATTGATGGAATAGTTTATTATTATGTCAATTGAAGTGGTCGTGTGGGCGGCGATATGCAGTGTCGATCCCTGTAATGCGCAATGTTTGAGATGGTGTCGTCTACGCTAGTACCACGCCTTCATGGGAAGATTATGTAGGCCTATCATCAAAATGTTTCAGATTCTGTTATGGTAATATGAACAAAGTCCATTGACTCACACTAATAATAGCCAAAGTCCACTAAAACTAACCATCACCCTAGAGGAAGTATTGTCCTAACCAATATCCAAAGTGAAGGATGTTGTTGTCTAGGCCTATGTAGAGATAGCTACCGATTCAGACCTAACCTAATATCAAACTCAGTTATAACTATTAATGTATAGGCCCCCTAGATAATAATGTATAATATATAAATTATATATACACACATATATTTCTGTCTCACTTTTGAAGGCCTATATCAGTTTTAAGAACATTCTTTTATTGGATTGTGTCATTATATTATACCGTCGGGCCCTTGTGGTCAACAACTGACGCTTGCCTTGACAGCGAGAGATCGCGGGTTCAATTCCCACCGGGAACTTTAAACAAAATTGATAAGAAACTTTTTCGTTGATATACGGTACTATACTTACTAGATACGATCTTTACATGATTGTTCGTGTACATCGGCAATGTTTCTACAAATATTGTATTATTATATATACCACAGTGTTATGCAGCAACATTGACTCTTTATATTCATTATTAGGGCCTAAATAATAATAATAATAATAATTATTATTATTATTATTATTATTATTATTATTATTATTATTATTATTATTATTATTATAATGATAAAGGTATTCCTAATAATAATATGTCATGATTCTTAAAAAATAAAATAATCATAATCATAATCATAATAAATACTAATAATAATAATAATAATAATCTTTTGTTAACGTCGTCTCTTTAATTTCCCTGTTTGTAGGCACATAAATGTCAAAGGCTAGTGTGACATAGTAATAATGTCGAACCAGCCCCGATCTCTAATGATTCAGCCCAAACTAACGGTACGACGTAAGATAAACCAAAAGCATTATGTTTTCGACTAGTTGGCTCATTCGTTTGTTTTAGCTACGAAGTCAGTCTTAGTAACCACTGTAATGCTCGTGTGAACTATGTACACCCAGGGAACAGTGAAATTACACTGTTCCCTAGTACACCCTTGTTTGGCAGTACATAGAGGCCTAGGCCTAATATTTCTGTGGCCCAGTGCACATGCTTAAGCCTACGACCGTCGTACGACAAATCAAACTCCTCCTCCACCCGCCAATGTGAGCGCTCGACGCGATGCCGTCTGTTGATTGTCGGTGGACGAACCGTTGCGCAGCGCGTGTCGTGGCGTTGTTCTCCGAATGATCAGTGCCTAGCAAGTACTCGTACAACATAATCCTTGGCATTACGACCGTTGAACAATAACGAATGTTTCAAAATAAACTACAATTGATAGGTAAACGTGTATCGCCATGAATAAGTGAATGGTCAGAGAACAGAAAGAAATTGTAGGCTACCTATGACGAGGGGCTGGGTCAGATTTAAGAAATTCCAAATTAGCTCTGATAATTCGCAGAAAACTTATATAAACATAAACGAAATGCAAATACATTAACAAAGGATTTAATTTCAAGAACTCACGTGTACAATTTGAAAATAGAATAATGCCCCACTACATTTAGGCCACAATGCAAACCAAAAATATCCGTTATATAGGCTCTATAGCCTAATCAATAATTAATTTTAGATGGGAGCCTATTATAGTAGCTATGAGTTCAGATAATATAGATTTATTAATGGCTTTATCTCTACAAACACTACAACAACTTGTTGAATCGTTTGTTTCTTTAGATCGAGATTGAAAAAAAGTTGCTAATTGGTCTCAAGTGAGATTTGTTTCGTTGTTTGTCGATAATCCAATTTACCGCATCTTATTCGGGCCGCCATTGACACGTTCCTAGCGGTGCCGTAAAGATCACACGATGAAATTTCAATTTACGTATGTAATTATCTGTTTTTCAAACAAATTTATCCTCGTTATCATCAATGTTTATTGAACGTTCAACTAATTTTCTGTTAATTCTCCATTTGGCTGTTGTCAGTGGAAACAATCCCCACTCCACCACGTGTGCGCAGGCTTGTAGTACCCACGCGTACCACCACGTGTGTCCAGCCCTGTGGTCCCACACTTGGAAGACATGAGAATTCAATAATAGATGTGCTCGAAATAAAATATTTTGTTGAAATTCACAGTTAGATAATCTGTTATCGTTGCTGATATACCGAGACCAGGGGTGAAGGTTAGATACTGTAACCATTTGATTTAATCAGAATATTCGTAATGATCAGAAAATCGTATGCCTCCAAGACATGACGTAACATCTCTATAAAGAATATAAACAAGATGTAATTGACAGTTAACGAAAATGTAAACTAATTATCATTATTTTGACCTAGTAATAATATTAGGCTCATTACAAAATCTAAATTTCTTCCTTTTTTTAGTAAACTTCAAACTTTGGTTTATTTTTAGCTCAATAAAGTCGATGGGTGTCTACAAATTGTTATTATTGATATTTATGTCTTTTAATTTATTTTAAAATATATTATAGTATGGACTATTATGGTCGTTATCATCGTTGATGATATGATTGTTACCGTATTATTATTATTATTATTATTATTATTATTATTATTATTATTATTATTATTATTCTTATTATTATTATTATTATTATTATTATTATTATTATTATTATTATTATTATTATTATTATTATCAACAATGATATGATATGGAACTATAATTCCGCTCCATCATCCATCCATGTATCAATGCTTTCACAACTTGTTGCGCAATACGCGCCCCGTTTAGATAATAGACTAGTCCACTCATATAACGTCAATCATATTTTGTGAAGTTTACCTGGGCGGTTCTACATGGTACTGTGGCGTGTATTGTGTTGTCTGATAGTGCGACTGATATGATATTTCTAAGCCTGATTGAATGAGAATAAACAATTTGGAGAAAAATAGTATTAAGCCAGTTATGTGTGCTGACCCAACCATAGTTTTTGTTGGTCCTTTCTTTCCCTCTCATTATTTATTCACGGAACATAATATTTTTCAAACCCGCTTCGACTTAAATTGAGGAGGCGTTATGAGAAAAAGTCTTTGATATTGCCGAACGCCTGCCGTTGAACCAATAATAGTTCTTTCAATATTTCGGATCTAGAAGTCTAGGCCTAATATATAGACTCAACTAGGCTTCTACTGAATTGTGTCTCGTACTCATCGGGCGGCAAGGATTGTCCATCACGCTATACCCACAACATCAAAGTGTAGACGCTGAAAAATCGGACATAGTATCACGAATATTACTTCGTCCACTATGTTGACGCCACGAACTTCGGCAGGTGATCGACGCCTAGCGGTACCTCATTGCAGCAGGCAACCACCCCGCGGAGGTGTCGCTTCTGCCCGCCACGGGACCAGCAAAATTGATCCAAGGTAGGTAAGCCTTTACTGAACTACCAAATACTATAGGTAAAGTCTCCTCAACGGAAACACGGCTTATAATGTTTTAGAAGAAATAGTCAAACTGTTTTATTCGTTTCATAAGCAATGTAATTACAAAGAATTAAGTAAACGTTCTTAATCGGTTTTTGTTAAGTCTTACTTAGTATACACGGAAACACGAACTGCTTCTAATTCTATACAAACTGCTAATCGTCATCATTTCTTGTATATTAGTATCACGCACTATTAACCAACATAACAAACGTAAAACCCCAAAACGAATCTTTTTTTTTCCATTAATTATAACTAGGCCTAAGTATACTCACGAACACACCAGCAACTAATTGATTCTATTGGATATTTTTGCTATGTATTCTTAGTGGGGGTTCTCCATCTTAGGAAACTTATTATCATTATGTCATGAATTTTTACTCCTAGCTTTAACATTTAATTCTGAATATCATTAGTATATTCGTTTACAATAATAGGCATATAATTAATAATATAGTAATATATACATATATATAATATATATATATATATATACATATATATATATATATATATGAAATAACAATTATAATATCTATTAGTTAAGAGCCTAACTTAAAATATTGAATAATATGAATATCCAACAACAAATAATAACAATAATAAATATAACAGTAATAATGATAGATAACCAAATAATAATAATAATAATAATAATAATAATAATAATAATAATAATAATAATAATAATTGAATTTGAATTGAATTTATTCGATGCTCATATATAAAATATAAAATATAGAAATACAATATAGGAATTTTTTTACAATAATCAAATACAACAATAATAATAATAATACTTTTTTGATATAAATAATAACTATAACAGAACCAACAACAAAAATAACAATACTGATAATAAAAAATATTTATTGAAATAAGTAATAATAATAATCGAATTATACATTATTATTATTATTATTTATTATTATTATTGTTATTAGTATTGTTATTGTTATTATTATTATTATTATTATTGTTATTATTATTATTATTATTGAAATTTTATTGAGTTTATTGAAACTTCATACAACTCAAGGCTTAAGTTAATCATTACACCTTGAAAAAAAGAGGAAAGAAAAACCTATGGAACACATAATTATACATTATTATTATTATTATTATTATTATTATTATTATTAATATTAGTATTGTTATTATTATTATTATTATTGGTATTATTATTATTATTATTGTTGTTGTTGTTGTTGTTGTTGTTGTTGTTGTTGCTGTTATTATTATTATTATTGAAATTTATTTAAATTTTATTGAGTTTATTGAAACTTCATACAACTCACGGCTTAAGTTAATCATTACACCTTGGAAAAAAAGAGGAAAGAAAAACCTGTGGAACGCATAACTGGGGCATAACTTATTAATATCATAGCATAGCTTGTATCTAAAAGGGTTGTGTTAGTTTGATTCAATAATTACTGTCTTAATTGCCATTATTTGAAACAAATGCAGGTCTCCCTCCAATTAAAGAACGCTTTTGGGACATGCAGCTTTGGTTTCTAATTAGAATAATAAAGATAAAAGAAATTTGTTAATTTGCACCACAAAAAGTGGTCTTTAAATGAACACAGAGAGTGTACTTTTTTAAAAGATCAGTCAAACTCGAAGAATTGCTTATTCTGAATATTATTTAGATTTTAATTTTATTATTTAATTGGACTTTTCAAATAATAAACGCCGTACCTATTCATACATAAATCTAAATCTTGAAAGGTGCTTGCTGTAAATTTAAGTGTTTTCTTATGTCAATGTCAACTGAATTATTCCGAACTGTGTCTCATTAGTAATAAAGAAAGAATTTACATGATCATTTTAGATAAGCAGTTTTCTCATTTTCATCATAGACAATGTTATAGGCATACCGGTATTTAAGCACATTGTGTGCCGACGAAAGGATAGCCTTCATTTGTGTTTTTACAGTATTAGTGCAGGCTTTTTCACTATGGTTTCCATAATTTTTCTAGAATGTGGCCAGTGACGGATCCAGAAAATTGAAATAGAGGGTACGCAGAAAGTCAATTTTACAGAGGGTCCAGACCACTCAGCCCCACCATGGTGGGGCTGAGGTAAAATAAATTAGGATTATGACACCCCTAGATGGCCGGAAATGGTACTTTCAGACTTAAATTTGAATACAATTTTGTTTTTATTTCTCCACTTGTTTTTTTTTTATATTTTCGAGGGCCTGGACAAGTTAGGAACGCCCACCCTTAAATCCGCCACTGGTAGCATACTCTTAGTACTAAATATCGTAACCATTATAATACTATGTATAATATGCATACATCGATTCAATACAAAAACTGTATAAACCTAGGCCCACGGTATTGAGCGCCTTTCACAGTAACCATCGCCTTATTAGGCCCTATAACTTTGTTGTGTTATGTTGATCCGATATAGGCCTAGTTTGAATGATGGTCTTATTTAAGTTTGTAGGCCTACATAAGTGTTACACCACTCTTTACACAATATTAATTTTGTTAATAACGTTAATGTTGATGTATATAATTTTTAGAATGTATATATAGGCTATATGATATACAAAAATACAGATATAGGCTATGTACACTCCAGACCTATTCCTTCCCGAAATATAGGCCCAAGCTGAACAACGTTAAACTTGAAGCCCTTGATGCAATCCAATCCATTCGTCGAGAGTAAATCCGAGTGGGTGGCCAACCCAATAATTATTACCGATAGTGGACTGATTATTATTTGAGAAAGTACCCGTCTTTGGACAGTGAGTTATATGAAATATAATATAATATATATATACTGTCTCTTATACACATCTAGATGTGAATAAGAGACAGCACTTAACCTGCTCTCCACGCATTGTCTTCACAATCTCGGCAAGTTTTTGTCCAACATTTCCAGCCGGTTTGCGCATTACTTCCGCTCGAGTTGTAAAAAGTAACAAAAACTTCAACTGTACTTTACTTTAATTAGTAAGGTATAAGAATGCCAGCACTACACGTCATGATTGAATAGCAAACACTACAATGTTTAGGCATTATTGTTGGTGTATTACAGTAGACGATCTCTCGCGATTACCGGTACCTTTTTAACGTGTTGCACATTCGTTACTGGCATATCTGTGGTTATATATAAACCTTATTACGATCACAGGAAAATACCAATAAAATGTACCGTAGGCCCTATAGGACCTACATTTATGTGGATAATGGTAGAGTGTGGATATGTCCTCTTTCTACTCTTTGCCAAATGTGGGCCTCTTTACTATCTAATAGTAGCAAAGTTGTTGTAGATTTGTAAGGGTACAATGTGTTAATGACTTCATAAACTTGAGTATTTGTAAAAACACGGAGGATTGAAAGTTGGCAAGTTTTTGCTGGCCTATTTTTATCCTCATTTTGGGCCTTGCGGGGACTTAGCAGGGGATGTAATTTCCAAAATGGTTACATGCATGTGAGAGTCCCGGCCACCTCCTAGCAATGCGGAGCATCGTTTTAATGTACATCCCCGGCTAAGTCCCCGCCACACCGCCGTAGTCCTGGGAAAATGCCTCGCTAATAAATGATTGGAGGATAAAACCTACTTGAAGGTTTAGCCTACAGTAGGTCTGAATCGGAGAAGCAACGTGAGAGCTAGGCCAAGGAGATGAGGTTCCTTGATGGAAGCACTACGCGTGCGTATCACTTAGCAGTTTCCATGGAAGTTTGGACTACAATTGACAAGTGCATAATCTGTCTCTTATACACATCTAGATGTGTATAAGAGATAGATTTTTCAGTGGGATTGAGCACTGTTTCACAAAAAATTGAGATATTTTTCAATTATATATATATATATATATATATATATATATATATATATACAGTATATAAAATACAATATGTATTGAAAACATTTTTCAAATAAATTTCGTTTTCAATCCACCAAGTGTTTGTTTTTAATTTATCATCTCTCAGTGCTATTTCTATTGATGTATATAATCAAAATTACATTAAATGCAGAAGATGCATTAAAATCCTTTCGTCGTGTGTTTCGAAATGTATTCGGATTCGTATACGTACCCGAGTATTTATTACCGTTAAAGTTTATGTAATGTATCACCGCGTAGATTCGAATTTGCCTTTCTTCCATAAGCGTTTATAACCATGAACACAGATCAATTAATCAGTTTTCCTTTAGATCAAAGAAAGCCACTTAGTTCTTAAATCTGGTTGTCATATTTCCAAGATATAGTATCTTTTCGAGTACGGATTTCAGCCGCCCAAACTATAGCAAAGACGTGTTCATAATCGACATAAAAATCATATTTTTATTTTTATTTATCATTCGAACAAATATTTTAAATACTCACAAAAAAAAATAAATGACAGTAAAACAATTAATCGCAGTGTAGCCATGTACTAGTACAAGTACTTTGTCACCTGTAAATTACGCTAGAAGACTTAGATACAACTCCACTTTACTCTTAATAGACCTATCAGACCAGCAGTTTTAATGTTACGGTACTAGGACATGTGTTTTTTGCCACCTGGTTTTCTAGAAAACGTGTATTTTTCCACCTGGTATTATTAGTACTCGATCATGCGTTCTGTCAAAAGGTTTATTTGGATACAGACTGTGAATATCACACCTGTCAGTTTAACTAAGTATATTACCTAACATTAAAATAGTAAAGTATGCTTGTACAACAAAAATTACAGAAAATACAGACATGTGTATGATTTCTATTTAGAAAAGTATTCTTGTGTCTGGTTGGTTAAACTTCTAAAATACCCGGATGTGTATGGCACGTGTTTGAGGCCTATGATCCATGGGTCAGGAATATGTTGGTCAACTAAAACTGCATGACGCTTCGTGAACCAAATTAAATTGTTACAATTGCTTTAATTTCTATTGACATGGCTAGATTGGCTAGTCTTAACTTGGGCCTACCTACATCCTTTTTATCAAACCAAGGCAGTCCACATTATTTATTTAAATATTTTTTATACGTTTGCAAATATATATATTCTTGTGTTCTATAGTTTCTCGTCAAATACCTTTTAAATTCGTTACATTTCCTTTCATTTGTAGGCCTAACTATATATGTTTTTTTCTTCTGCAGTTTTAAATCAAAGCGATACAGGGATAAGCTCCGTGAACAGATAAAGGCCCTGGAAACATTACTGCCTATTGACAAGGCAACCTTGCACAGAAAACTTGATAGTCAGACTGTTTTTCGCCTAGTCATTTCATACTTTCGAACAAAGATATTCTTTGACGGTAAGTAAGCATATTATTCCGACTGGTCACTGTCTATTTTAGGCTTATAGCAAAGTCTTTTTTTAAATTATAGACATTTTTATATGTATTATATGTATTATATATATATATATATATATATTTATTTATTTATTATTTATAGGCCCTTTATAAACATATATTTATTATAAATATATTTATGTTACCAAATGATCGATGACACAATAATCAACTAATAAAATTCAAAAATATGACGATACTTTTGAGAACGATCAATTCAGGCAATGCCTGAAAACTTTATTAGGCCTAGG